>NW_027280634.1:55000-82500 GCF_046629955.1 Centroberyx affinis | reverse complement strand
CGTTCACACACACATTCACCCATTCACACACCGATGGCGGCAAGCTGCCACGCAGGGTGCTGGCGCAACCATCGGGAGCAATTTGGGGTTCAGTATCTCGCCCAAGGACACTTCGACATGCGGACCGGAGGAGCCGGGGATCGAACCACCGACCTTCTGATTAGTGGACGACCCGCTCTGCCTCCTGAGCCACAGCCGCCCAACAGTTAGGAGAGAACAACGAGAGTAAGAGCTATAAAGATAAGTTCTGGTCCAACAGGACAGAGGTGCTACAAGGCAGTGCTATGAGGCAGTGCATAGAGTGCATAGAAGCAATTATTTTTTTTATTTTTTTTTGTTTGGTTACCCGGGCCATTAGGTGAGAAGGTATTCGCTAAAGAGCTGGGTCTTTAGCCTTTTCTTAAGTATTGAGGGGGACTCTGCAGATCGAATGGAGTTTGGTAACTCCACCGAGGAACCACAGAAGAAGAGTCTGGATAGAGACTTAGGGCCTTGCTGTGGAGGCAGCATCAGGCGCCGCTCCTTGGCAGAGTGTAGTGAGCGGGAGGGAGCGTAGACCTGAATGAGGAGTTCAGGTCGGTCGGAGCCGCTTTGTAGGCGAGTATCAAGGACTTGAACTGGATGCGGGCGACTGGGAGCCAGAGGAGGAGATGAACAGCGGAGTGACATGTGCTCTGTTGGGCCGGGTGAAGACCGGACGCTCCGCCTGTTCTGGATCATCTGCAGAGGTTTGAGCTACATGCCGGAGCCCTGCCAGGAAGGAGCTGCAGGAGTCAAGGCTGATATTACAAGAGCCTGAACCAGGAGTTGAGCTGCATGCTCAGACAGGTAGGGTCTGATCTTCCTGATGTTGTACAGAGCAAATCCACATGACCGAGCAACAGAAGCCACATGATCCTTGAAGGTTAGCTGGTCATCAGTCATGACACCCAAGTTTCTGGCAGACTTTGTGGGTATGAGCTGAGCTGATTCGAGCTGGATACTGATCTGTTGTTGTACAGAGGGACTGGCTGGGATGACAAGGAGCTCAGTCTTTGACAGGTGAAGCTGAAGGTGGCGTTCCTTCATCCAAGCCCAGATATCGGCGAGACTGTGGGGTCGTCTGGTGGGAACGACAGGAGGAGCTGGGTGTCGTCAGCATATGAACGGTATGAGAAGCCATGTGAGCGGATCACTGCACCCAGTGAGGTGGTGTATAATGAAAAGAGAAGGGGTCCAAGCTCTGACCCTTGAGGTTCCCCTGTGGACAAGCAGTGGGATTTAGACACTTCCCCTCTCCAAGACCCTCTGAAGGATCTCCCTGAGAGGCAGGACTCAAACCAGCGGAGAGCGGATCCTGAGGAGCCGAGCTCAGCGAGTGTGGAGAGGAGGATTTGGTGGTTAACCGTGTCAAAGGCGGCCGATAGGTCGAGTAGCAGCAGGACAGAGGACTGACAGGCAGCTCCAGCTGATCGCAGTGTTTCCACTACAGACGAGAGCGCAGTCTGGTAGAGTGTCGGCGTTTGAAGCCAGACTGGTTGGGATCATACAGGTTGTTCTCAGAAAGGAATTCAGAGACTTGATCAAGTATTTTGGAAAGGAAGGTGAGGAGTTAAACCGGCCTGTAACCTGAGATGGGCTGAGTGTAGGTTTCTTTAGCAGAGGGGTAACCCGGGCTTACTTTAAAGCAGTGGGGAACACACCTGCTGTAAGTGAGGAGTTGATGATGTGCGTGACTGCAGGGATAAGAGTGGGAGAGATGGCCTGCAGGAGGTTGGAGGGTATGGGGTCCAACGGACAGGTAGTGGGCCGAGAGTCCAGCAGAATAAGCAGATGGAGTCTAGCCAGTAAAGCAATCTAGCCAAAGATTTTAACACAAAATAAGATAGGTGCTTTATTCATTATTCATTCATTCGGGCGTTACAGCAACTAATAACAAAACAGTGGTAAAATGTCGTAAAATGGCGCGTGTGCAACTCACATACAGCTGAGTCAGATCGGACAGAGAGCACACATGCACGACTCAGATCAGGTTGTGACACCCTGACACTGTCAGTGCCTTGCTCCAGAGGGAATCAAACCCTCAACCCGGACACTGTCAGTGCCTTGCTCCAGAGGGAATCGAACCCTCAACCCGGACACTGTCAGTGCCTTGCTCCAGAGGGAATCGAACCCTCAACCCTGACGTTTCCATCTAACTCTTCAGTAAAACATAAGAAAGAATAAATCAACTTCCTGAACATCAAAAACATCTTTCAAGTATTGATCAGTATTGTTTAAGTTAACAGCCATATTTCACGCTGTCTAAACTTGGTGATACACTGTAAGTGTGTGTGTGTGTGTGTGTGTGTGTGTGTGTGTGTGTGTGTGTGTGTTTCAGGGCTATCCTGGTAACCCTGGTCTTCCTGGCCTCAGAGGACTGAAGGTGCGTCACCCAACACATTCTCATAAAGTTTAATGAAATGAGCAGATTAGGTGTTTCTGACAGGAATCCAGTTCAGATCAGGAATCCAGTTCAGATCAGGAATCCAGTTCAGATCAGGTTCCTCCAGTAAAGGATTCTGGTCCAACAGCAGGAATTGTTCTGGACATTTCCACCTGTTGGTCACATGAGAAGGTTAGCTAACGCTTGTTCAGCAGCTAAAACAGTTAGCTTCAGGTTAGCTTCAGGCTAGCTTCAGGCTAGCTTCAGGTTAGCTTCAGGTTAGCTTCAGGCTAGCTTCAGGTTAGCTTCAGGCTAGCTTCAGGCTAGCTTCAGGTTAGCTTCAGGCTAGCTTCAGGCTAGCTTCAGGTTAGCTTCAGGCTAGCTTCAGGCTAGCTTCAGGTTAGCTTCAGGCTAGCTTCAGGTTAGCTTCAGGCTAGCTTCCTGGTTCCAGTCCTGTCTCCTCCTGATCCTTCCCTGCTGAGAAATACTTTTCTGTGACATCATGCTCATGTTGTGACATCATGCTCATGTTGTGACATCATGCTCATGTTGTGACATCATGCTCATGTTGTGACCCAGAGCTGTGTAGAGCTCTAATGGCAAGGTTGTCTCTTGGTGTGTGTGTGTGTGTGTGTGTGTGTGTGTGTGTTTGCAGGGAATTCTGGGAGGTCCAGGTCTTCCAGGTCTGATTGGAACAGAAGGTCCTAAGGTCTGTCTGTCTGTCTCTCTGCCTGTCTGTCTGCCTGTCTGTCTGTCTGTCTGTCTGTCTCTCTGCCTGTCTGTCTGCCTGTCTGTCTGCCTGTCTGTCTGTCTGTAGGTATATCCAGTGTGTTGTTGCTAAGCCCCTGTGTGTGTATGCAGCCTGCATGTAGATATGGTCATATGGTCATGTGTGTGTGTTCATGCGTCATGTATGGACGTGCTGAAAGGCTCTGACCTCATACAGGTAAACCTTTGCATCTCCTTTACCCTTTACCTGTATTATGATTTGTATTGTTTGTATTATTAGAGGTCCGAGCATGTAGAGTGATTCGTACCCTGGTACGCCCCCCCCCCCCCCCTCTGTTTATAGCAAAAACTGCCTGTGATCCCACAGTGTTGTCCTCCTAAACCGTATGTTACAGGAATGATTTTTGAAATCGCCATACCTTAATTAGTAAACAGCCCAAAATGATAATGATATCTTGAAAACTGAGCGCACAGTAGATGGAAATGTGCAGCTGCAAATAGTTTGATAAATTGACAATGTGATATGTTCAAGATAATTTGATCAATCTTCATCAAACTAAATACAAATGATGTCTGGACTGTCAACATGAAGTCTGTAAAATGATGTCTCTGATTAATGTGGCGCTAGTACAGTTATAATATTCTTTCTGAGGCTTTCAGTATGGGACTAACACCTGTGACCTGTCATCTGTCCCTTTGTTTCCTCACTGTGACTCACAGCAGAGGAAGGTGGCAGAGTGAAGCTCAGGTCACAAGGTCGTGAGTTCAAGTCCCAGATGAACTGTGACCGTTTTGAAGTTTCATGAAAAGTAAATCAACACTAAATCACACAGTGTAGAAAACTCTGCAGGTGTTTGACATCATCTGTCGATGGCAAAATACCTGAATGACATCACTGATGGGGGCGTGGCCAGACCGTTCCACCCACAGAGAGCAGTGCAGCAGCAGCTTTCTGGCCCATGTGACTTACTATTGTTTTATTCGTTCATCAAGTCAAGTCAATTTATTGTCCCAGATAGGCGATTTGTGCTGCAGCAAATATAAAACACATACCACATAAACATAAAACATATCGTGTCCATTCTTACCCATGTGGCTTATAATAACATCATATAACAACAGTCAGTGGAGAGAATGGCTGAGCTTCAGTGGTTTTGATTGACGTTGAGGTGTGAGGGAGGAACACAGATGACTAAATCATAAATCACTGAGCTCCTCTGAATTTATCAAGTCACTTGACAATTTTTCGCTGTCTTTGAGTTCACATGCACTTTCATCACAGTGTTTTTCAATTCACATTCATTTTCATCACCTCTAAATTTATCAGTTAAATGTTGTTACTTCCATCCTTCTGCGGCTCGTCTTAAACGATAAATGGCAACGTGTTGAATGACAGAAAGTGGTGATAAATGATGAAAATAAATGAATGGCTCTGTTTTTATCAAATCACCACCATTTTAATCAAATCACTTGCCAGTGGGTTAGGGTTAGACTCATTTTTTCTAGTTTTATCATTTAATTTTTGTTACTTCCACCCCTCATACAGGAGAACTGCCCGGACCATAATTATCATCAAAACATCTTTGAAACCATGAGCCTGTAACCCACACAGCCTGAGCAGACATAAGCATGTTCAGTCTGCAGAACCCGGGACTCAAACTCACAACCTTCCCCACCAGAGACCAGTGTTGATGGAGTTGAGCTCCTGAGCAGAGAGTCAGAGGCTTCACTCTGTGACTGAACCACCAGGCTGCAGAACAGCTGGCCATGCATTTACAGGCAGATTTCAAACTAGTGTCAAATATTCAGTATTCAAGACAAAATTCTTAGAATTTGCATATTTCATCTAGACAACATAGAGATGTCTGTAATTTATTTTTACAAAGATTGATTTCTCCATAAGTGAAAAACCGATGTTTAAAGACGCTCTATTTCCATTGACTGCAATAGTTGACATGAGGGCAGAATTCAAAATACTGTCAAAAATTCAGTTTTTGAGATAAAATTTTGAAATGTATCTACCATCTACCATGACTGGAACATTTAGTCAGTGTGTTCACAGTAAAACAGTTTGATGCACTGTGGGCTCAGTTTGGATCATTCAGAAATCTGGCTGAAGGTTTGTGGAGGACAGCTGTGCAGAAGACAGAGCTTTAATTAGTTTGACAGTTTTTGTCTCTCTGTCTCTCTGTCTGTCTGCTCCCAGGGCATCATGGGAGATCCAGGCCCCAAAGGCCACACAGAGTACATAGAGGTCAACCACACAGGTAAGGATCCATACATTGATTGATTGATTGATTGATTGATTGGTTGATTGGTTGATGTAACATTTAGCAGATTCAGATTTTCTTTGTCTCCTTGGTATGATGTCATCACTGTATCCCGTTTACATGATGTCATCAGTGTGTCTCCTTGTTATGATGTCATTACTTTAGCTCTCCTTGGTATGATGTCATCATACCTTGTTAAGATGTCATCACTCTGTGTCGCTCTGGTATGATGTCATCGCTCTGTGTCTCTCTGGTATGATGTCATCGCTCTGTGTCTCTCTGGTATGATGTCATCGCTCTGTGTCTCTCTGGTATGATGTCATCGCTCTGTGTCTCTTTGGTATGATGTCATCGCTCTGTGTCTCTTTGGTATGATGTCATCGCTCTGTGTCTCCCTGGTATGACATCACCACTCTGTCTCTTCCTGGTATGATGTCATCATCTGTGTCTTCCTGGTATGATGTCATCATCATGGTCACTGGGGTCTGTGTGTGACGTGTGTCTGATGTCATGTGATCATCATGTGACCTCCGTCCAGCCTGTGGTGAGCAGAGTTTATTTTAGGTTAAAACTCATTAACAGTTCATGTGAAATGGAGATTTTCACTTTAAGTTCCAAGTCTTCAGTGTTTCTGTGGATTCTCCATTTCCTGACAGAATCATTTAGGGCTGATGATGTCATCAACCTGAGCCTGGCTGCAGGTCAGCAGGTCACTGCGGTGTTACGAACATGTCGGTTCTGTCTGTGTTCCAGGTAAAGTCGGGGCCCCCGGGGCCCCCGGCCCGCCGGGCCCCGCAGGAGACATGGGGCTGATGGGAATGCACGGCCCCCCCGGCCCCCCCGGCAGAACCACAGCTGGTCAGTACCACCGACCCATGAGCAAGGCAGCGTGTGACTGTGCTGTACCGGTCAGCTCCAGTAGAAACCAGTAGAAACCAGTAGAAGGTGGTATGAGGTTAAATGTTAATGCTCCTCTCTCTCAGGACCGGCTGGTGTCCCGGGCCGCCGGGGAGTTCCAGGTTCCAAGGGGGATAAAGGAGAACCCGGTCAGCTGTTCATCAACGGCCCCACACCTGGAGAACCTGGGAAACAAGGCCCCCGGGGGCCCAGAGGACCTAAAGGAGAGCAGGGGGCTCCAGGTCTCACAGCTCTGCTCTTATTACACCAACAGAACTGTTCTGATCTGATCTGATCTGTTCTGATCTGATCTGATCTGATCTGTTCTGATCTGATCTGATCTGATCTGATCTGATCTGTTCTGTTCTGTTCTGATCTGATCTGATCTGATCTGTTCTGTTCTGATCTGATCTGATCTGATCTGATCTGATCTGATCTGATCTGATCTGATCTGATCTGTTCTGATCTGTTCTGATCTGATCTGATCTGATCTGATCTGATCTGTTCTGATCTGATCTGTTCTGATCTGTTCTGATCTGATCTGATCTGATCTGATCTGATCTGATCTGATCTGATCTGATCTGATCTGATCTGATCTGTTCTGATCTGATCTGATCTGATCTGATCTGATCTGATCTGATCTGTTCTGATCTGATCTGATCTGATCTGATCTGATCTGATCTGATCTGATCTGATCTGTTCTGATCTGTTCTGATCTGTTCTGTTCTGATCTGATCTGATCTGATCTGTTCATGAAGGTTATTAACAGATAACATGATGAATGTTTCTGTCTGCAGGTCGGTACTGTCTGCCTGGAGCCCCAGGACAGCCTGGTGAGCCTGGTGACCAGGGGCCCCCAGGAGCCCGGGGCTTCCCAGGGGTCAAAGGTCAGCTCCTGGACTCAGCATTGTTGCTTTGATTGACAGCTGTCACTTCAAACTGACTCCTATAACAGTCGGTGGTGTGTGTGTGTGTGTGTGTGTGTGTGTGTGTGTGTGTGTGTGTGTGTGTGTGTGTGTGTGTGTGTGTAGGGTGTCGTGGCGAGTGTTTGTGTCCCCCCACTAAAGAGGAGGGCCCCCCCGGCCCTGTGGGCGAGCCTGGGTTGCCAGGGTTACCGGGGCTCCCAGGGGCTTCGGGGCTGAGAGGAGAGTCTGGTTCAGCTGGAGACTCTGGGGAGGGAGGCAGTCAGGTGAGTGAGGTCAGAGGTCAGAGGTCAGAGGTCAGAGGTCAGAGGTCGCAGCAGCCTGACAGGACAGCCAGGTGCTGACTTTTGTTTTTTCTGATTTCCATTTGTTTGTTTTGGTTGCTAGGGCCTGCGGGGGTTTCCAGGGGTCAGAGGGGTCAAAGGTCAGAAAGGAGACATGGTCGTGGAGGATATTCCAGGTGAGCCTTCCTCACACCACACTCTTCTCCTGATGACACTGTCTGCTGCTACACTAAACAAATGAGAAAGTCATAAAATTCAAATAGAAAAATAGAGTTTAAAAGTCAGTTATAAAGTAAGTTTCTTTGACTCTTGAAGACTCACATCCTGAAATCCACTGAGGCTCCAGTGAGATGTTTTCAGCTGAAAAGCAGAATAACTCCGATTTTAAACCTCCAGCTACAACCTGATGAGATCTGAGCAGCAGGATGTGAAAGTCGATCAGATATCGTCAGCGACACGATGCAGCTGTTGTTGTTGGTCGCCGTGGCGACACGGCCTTCGGCAAATTAGGTGAAAATACGGATCGGCTGATCCCGCTCGCTCCCGAGACGTAAACACGTTGAAATCGGAGCGTTCTGGTGAAGCGGACGTTACCGTGGCGACAGAGCAGGAGCTCAATGGGTTTTAAATCGATATGCTGATTTAATAAGCAGAGTGAAATAATATACTTACAGCTCAAAAGGATTTCCTTCTAGCTGTATAAAAACAAGTCAAATATAATGAGTATAAAGGTCAAATGGATAAAATGCAAAAATATTAAAATGAAAATAGATGTTTGATCATGTTAATCCAACAGAAGAGTTTAAAAAAGGTTTACGTGTCCAATAGTCCAAATTTTGTATCTTTATGTAAGTTTTTTCTCCTCGCCAAAGATTAAGTCTGAAAGTTGAAAAGAGAGTAGTCCAGAAGACCAGATGAGATCAGGCCTTGTCCCGGTGGGAAAGACCAGATGAGATCAGGCCTGGTCCCGGTGGGAAAGACCAGATGAGATCAGGCCTGGTCCCGGTGGGAAAGACCAGATGAGATCAGGCCTGGTCCCGGTGGGAAAGTAAAGTTTTATTTTATCACAACCTTTTTGAACTGCAGCCACAAACTGTTCTGACCACATACACATGAATACACACAGTGAGTTTAATCTGTCTCTACTGTGTGTCTACTGTGTGTCTACTGTGTCTGCTGTGTGTCTACTGTGTGTCTACTGTGTCTGCTGTGTGTCTACTGTGTCTACTGTGTGTCTACTGTGTCTGCTGTGTGTCTACTGTGTGTCTACTGTGTCTGCTGTGTGTCTACTGTGTGTCTACTGTGTCTGCTGTGTGTCTACTGTGTCTACTGTGTGTCTACTGTGTCTACTGTGTGTCTGCTGTATGTCTACTGTGTGTCTACTGTGTGTCTACTGTGTGTCTACTGTGTGTCTACTGTGTCTGCTGTGTGTCTACTGTGTGTCTGCTGTGTGTCTACTGTGTGTCTACTGTGTGTCTACTGTGTCTGCTGTGTGTCTACTGTGTGTCTGCTGTGTGTCTACTGTGTGTCTACTGTGTGTCTACTGTGTCTGCTGTGTGTCTACTGTGTGTCTACTGTGTCTGCTGTGTGTCTACTGTGTGTCTACCGTGTGTCTACTGTGTCTGCTGTGTGTCTACTGTGTGTCTGCTGTGTGTCTACTGTGTGTCTACTGTGTGTCTACTGTGTCTGCTGTGTGTCTACTGTGTGTCTACTGTGTGTCTACTGTGTCTGCTGTGTGTCTACTGTGTGTCTACTGTGTCTGCTGTGTGTCTACTGTGTGTCTACTGTGTGTCTACTGTGTCTGCTGTGTGTCTACTGTGTGTCTACTGTGTCTGCTGTGTGTCTACTGTGTGTCTGCTGTGTGTCTACTGTGTGTCTACTGTGTGTCTACTGTGTCTGCTGTGTGTCTACTGTGTGTCTACTGTGTGTCTACTGTGTCTGCTGTGTGTCTACTGTGTGTCTACTGTGTCTGCTGTGTGTCTACTGTGTGTCTACTGTGTCTGCTGTGTGTCTACTGTGTGTCTACTGTGTCTGCTGTGTGTCTACTGTGTGTCTGCTGTGTGTCTACTGTGTCTGCTGTGTGTCTACTGTGTGTCTGCTGTGTGTCTACTGTGTGTCTACTGTGTGTCTACTGTGTCTGCTGTGTGTCTACTGTGTGTCTACTGTGTGTCTACTGTGTGTCTACTGTGTGTCTGCTGTGTGTCTGCTGTGTGTCTACTGTGTGTCTGCTGTGTGTCTACTGTGTCTGCTGTGTGTCTACTGTGTGTCTACTGTGTGTCTGCTGTGTGTCTACTGTGTGTCTACTGTGTGTCTACTGTGTCTGCTGTGTGTCTACTGTGTGTCTACTGTGTGTCTACTGTGTGTCTGCTGTGTGTCTACTGTGTGTCTACTGTGTCTACTGTGTGTCTACTGTGTGTCTACTGTGTCTACTGTGTGTCTACTGTGTGTCTACTGTGTCTACTGTGTCTACTGTGTGTCTACTGTCTACTGTGTGTCTACTGTGTGTCTACTGTGTGTCTACTGTGTGTCTGCTGTGTGTCTACTGTGTGTCTGCTGTGTGTCTACTGTGTGTCTACTGTGTCTACTGTGTGTCTACTGTGTGTCTACTGTGTGTCTGCTGTGTGTCTACTGTGTGTCTACTGTGTGTCTACTGTGTCTACTGTGTGTCTACTGTGTGTCTACTGTGTGTCTACTGTGTGTCTGCTGTGTGTCTACTGTGTGTCTACTGTGTGTCTACTGTGTCTACTGTGTGTCTACTGTGTGTCTGCTGTGTGTCTACTGTGTCTACTGTGTGTCTACTGTGTCTACTGTGTGTCTGCTGTATGTCTACTGAGTCTACTGTGTGTCTACTGTGTGTCTACTGTGTGTCTACTGTGTGTCTACTGTGTCTACTGTGTGTCTACTGTGTCTACTGTGTGTCTGCTGTATGTCTACTGTGTGTCTACTGTGTGTCTACTGTGTCTACTGTGTGTCTACTGTGTGTCTACTGTGTCTACTGTGTGTCTGCTGTATGTCTACTGTGTGTCTACTGTGTGTCTACTGTGTGTCTACTGTGTCTACTGTGTGTCTACTGTGTGTCTGCTGTGTGTCTGCTGTGTGTCTACTGTGTGTCTACTGTGTGTCTACTGTGTCTACTGTGTGTCTACTGTGTCTACTGTGTGTCTGCTGTATGTCTACTGTGTGTCTACTGTGTGTCTACTGTGTGTCTACTGTGTCTACTGTGTGTCTACTGTGTGTCTGCTGTGTGTCTGCTGTGTGTCTACTGTGTGTCTACTGTGTGTCTACTGTGTCTACTGTGTGTCTACTGTGTGTCTGCTGTGTGTCTACTGTGTGTCTACTGTGTGTCTACTGTGTCTACTGTGTGTCTACTGTGTGTCTACTGTGTCTACTGTGTGTCTACTGAGTGTCTACTGTGTCTGCTGTGTGTCTACTGTGTGTCTACTGTGTGTCTACTGTGTCTGCTGTGTGTCTACTGTGTGTCTACTGTGTGTCTACTGTGTGTCTGCTGTGTGTCTACTGTGTGTCTACTGTGTCTACTGTGTGTCTACTGTGTGTCTACTGTGTGTCTACTGTGTCTACTGTGTGTCTACTGTGTGTCTACTGTGTGTCTGCTGTGTGTCTACTGTGTGTCTACTGTGTCTACTGTGTGTCTACTGTGTGTCTACTGTGTGTCTACTGTGTCTACTGTGTGTCTACTGTGTGTCTACTGTGTGTCTGCTGTGTGTCTACTGTGTGTCTACTGTGTGTCTACTGTGTCTACTGTGTGTCTACTGTGTGTCTACTGTGTCTACTGTGTGTCTACTGTGTCTACTGTGTGTCTACTGTGTGTCTACTGTGTGTCTGCTGTGTGTCTACTGTGTGTCTACTGTGTCTACTGTGTGTCTACTGTGTGTCTACTGTGTGTCTACTGTGTGTCTGCTGTGTGTCTACTGTGTGTCTACTGTGTGTCTACTGTGTGTCTGCTGTGTGTCTACTGTGTGTCTACTGTGTGTCTGCTGTGTGTCTGCTGTGTGTCTACTGTGTGTCTGCTGTGTGTCTACTGTGTGTCTACTGTGTGTCTGCTGTGTGTCTACTGTGTGTCTACTGTGTCTACTGTGTGTCTACTGTGTGTCTACTGTATCTACTGTGTGTCTACTGTGTGTCTACTGTGTGTCTGCTGTGTGTCTACTGTGTGTCTACTGTGTGTCTACTGTATCTACTGTGTGTCTACTGTGTGTCTACTGTATCTACTGTGTGTCTACTGTGTGTCTACTGTGTGTCTGCTGTGTGTCTGCTGTGTGTCTACTGTGTGTCTACTGTGTCTACTGTGTGTCTACTGTGTGTCTACTGTATCTACTGTGTGTCTACTGTGTGTCTACTGTATCTACTGTGTGTCTACTGTGTCTCTACTGTGTGTCTACTGTGTGTCTACTGTGTGTCTACTTTGTGTCTACTGTGTGTCTACTGTGTCTACTGTGTGTCTACTGTGTGTCTGCTGTAACTGACTCTGAATGTGGCTCTGTGGGTCTCCAGGACAGGAGGGGCCCCGGGGCCGGCGGGGTCCTCCAGGCAGACCGGGCTTCACTGGGAGAAGAGGAACGGACGGGCTCCCCGGGGCTCCCGGAGAGCCTGGCGTTGAGGTCAGCCGGCACAGACACACACCGAGAGTCTGAACGTGAACCTTTACAGACCGGATCCTTCAGATCAGCGGTTCCCAACCGGGTCCTCAGTTCCCTGTCCTGCAGCTGATTCGGTTCAGTGCCGTGAGGCTGTGGCCCCTACCTGAGCCAGGTGTGCCAGAGTGTCAGGACAGGTGGAACTTGAGGACCCGGTTGAGAACTGCTTTAGATGCAGTGCTGGGGAAAGTTACTTTTGAAACTAACTAGTTACTGTACTTTACTTCCCTAAATAGTAACTAGTTACTTTGCTAAGTTAGTCTTTATTAAAAGAAACTCATTAGAGTACTTTCACATTCCTCTTACTGTACAGAAACCATCAGTAAGTAACAATCTGCTGTTATCTAAAGAAAACATGGAGGTCTTTCAGTCAGCTGATCTGGTCTGACTCACAAGCTTCCAGTTCAGACCGTCTTCTGCTTTTATGACATCATACAGTCTGCTTTAATGACATCATACAGTCTGCTTTAATGACATCATACAGTCTGCTTTAATGACATCATACAGTCTGCTTTAATGACATCATGTAGTGCAGTGTTTCCCAACCCAGTCCTCAAGGACCCCTTTTCCTGCAAGTATTGGTTCCAGCTCTGCTCTTGCACACTTGGTCCAGTTAAGGTCTTAATGCTGATTGGTAGAGACAGATCCACCTGAACAGAGCAGCATGACAGTGTGCAGGCCCCAGAGGGATCAGGTGTGCAAGAGTAAAGATGGAATAAAAACTTGCGGGACAGGGGGTCCTTGAGGACTGGGTTGGGAACCACTGATGTCGTGCAATACTTTATTTTTTTATCTGCACTAACTAAACATTTAACCACTTGAAAGAAAAATAAAAGTAGCGAAATATAAGTTTGAGAAAGTAACTAATAACTGATTACATAAACGCATTAAGTTACTTGTTACCACAAAAAAGTAATCTGATTACTCGAATGCGTTACTGTGTAACACTGTCTGGATGCTAGACAGAGTGTTGAATGGTCTCCAGCTGTTTCCTCATCAGCAACATTACAAACAAGCCACAGGAAGGAGGTCAAGGTTACCCGGAGCGCTCAGCTCTGCTTCTCTTTTATCAAACTAACACACTGAAGACCACATCCTAATGCTGGAGGGCCCAGAACTTTCTGCAGCTAAATATTGACAAAACGGTAGTAACGTTAGGTCATTATTATCGGCCCTGGCACAGCTGACCCTCTGGGCTCTCTGTGACCTTTGACCTCCTCAGCTTCAACAAGCATGTTAACACAGTTGTCCGGTCTTGTTTTTTGCAGCTCAGGAGACTCCAAGACCAGTTCAGTTTTATCCAGGAGAAATCTAGAGAGTCTCACATGCTTCTATTTCCTCTGGTTTGGGCCGTAACTCTCTCTCTCTGTCTGAGCCCAAAGCTGCCAGACTCTTCAAAACCCAAAGCAGAGAGCACATTTCTCCTGTTTTAGCTTCTCTTCATTGGCTTCCGGTAAATTTTAGAATTGATTTTAAGATATTATTGATCACTTTTAAGGCCCGTTCTGGACTCGCACCCAAGTACATCTCAGATCTTCTGACATCATACCTGAGGTCCTCAGCCAAGGCTCTGCTAGCTGTTCCACAATCTGGGCTGAGGACCAAGGGGCCTTTTCTGTCGGGGCCCCGCTCTCTGGAACACCTCTCTGACCCTGACCCTGACCCTGACCCTGACCCTGACCCTGACCCTGGCCCTGACCCTGACCCTGACCCTGACCCTGGCCCTGACCCTGACCCTGACCCTGACCCTGACCCTGACCCTGGCCCTGGCCCTGACCCTGACCCTGACCCTGACCCTGACCCTGACCCTGGCCCTGACCCTGACCCTGACCCTGACCCTGACCCTGGCCCTGACCCTGACCCTGACCCTGACCCTGACCCTGACCCTGGCCCTGACCCTGACCCTGACCCTGACCCTGACCCTGACCCTGACCCTGACCCTGACCTTGAGTGTGTGCTTTCTCAGGACTTGTGGTCTGATTTTACTTTCACCTTTTAAGTCACTTCTTAAACCTATTTTTATACAAAGTCATTCTCTTGTTCCTTATTTTATTGATTATTTTAATTATTTTATGTTTTATTTTTCTTATTATACTCTTCCTCATATGTAGCTCTTTTGCTCCTATATTTCCTTCCCAATGTTGTAAAACCTTTAAACTGTTTTTAAATTGTTTTTACTGTTGTCCACCATTTTTATTTTGTCTTGTGAAGCACTTTGTAACTTTGTTTTGAAAGGTGCTATATAAATAAAGTTTATTATTGTTATTATTATTATTATTATTATTATTATTATTATTATTATAAGGGTCAGAGGTCACAGCACCTGACAATAGATGGAACAAATATTACTGCGACAGAGGAGTGAAGGGAGAGCCTGGAGAGCCAGGGCAGAGAGGTTCTAACAGTCACTGTGTTTACCGACAGGGGGACAGTTTCCCCGGCTTCCCCGGGGACAGAGGCTTCCCAGGACTTCAGGGGCCGAAGGGTTCTTCGGGGCCCGCGGGCCCCCAGGGGCCCGGCGTGTCGGGGGCGGTGGGACAGCGAGGGGAGCCCGGGGAGCCAGGACCTCCGGGACCCGCCGGCCTGCCGGGGTCTAAAGGAGTCAAGGGTGAGGAGTAGAGTGACGGGTCAGAAAACGGTTCGGTTCAGTTCGGTTCAGTTCGGTTCAGTTCGGTTCAGTTCGGTTCAGTTCGGTTCAGTTCGGTGTATCTGCTGCACCGGGTACAACTGATTCCAGTTCACACAATGTATTTATGTTAAAAACCTTTTTCACTGGAAATGAAAGTCCAGTATGACATCATGAACAGACATCAGTATGACATCATGAACAGACTTCCTGTAAAGTGAAGTGAACTCTGGCTCCTCCCTGTGTGGCTTCAGAGGTCTGCTCTATGAACCGCTTCAGATCTCTACTGTGAACCAGATCCTGATCGAGGGGAAACCTGAACCCGGGTCAGCAGGTCCATCCTCAGGCGGGACGGTCCATCGGACAGAATACTGAGAAGGAACGGGCGGGTCGACCCCCCCCCCCCCCCCCCCCCCATGCTTCAGTTACTGATCACTGCTGCTTTGGTCCTACCGCTCTCCTCTCCTCCTCTCCTCCTCCTCCTCCTCTCCTCCTCCTCCTCCTCCTCCTCTCCTCCTCTCCTCCTCTCCTCCTCTCCTCCTCTCCTCCTCCTCTCTGGATCCAGATGGATCCACAGACCAGCAGAGCAGCAGCAGCAGAGCCTGAAAGTGAAACTTTAAATTCCAAAATTTGCTCCGTACGCTGCTGCTGTGATAGGCTAATCCAGCTGTGATGTCATCGTAGACAGACATGTAATTCTGACATCTGATTGGACAGATACTCTCCAGGGAGATCGGACCCTTGTGGGGGGGGGGGGGGTCGACCTGACCCGTGGGCGGAGAACCGGACGGTTCAGATCTTTTCGGGGAGCCGTTAGTTAGCGTGCTGCAGCACGGTGGAGTCTGAGGCTGAAGAACAAGACGCTGGCGGAGGGATACACCAATACCACTAATCAAAGTATTGATTTGATTAAAACAGATCCATGTCTCACAGTTCATCAGCTGTTTCTGTTCCTGATGCTTTGATGTTGCTTTCTTATTGTTAAACATGAGCAGAAGGTCGAAGTGATTAAGTGAAATTCTCATTTTGGAAAATTCAGCCTCAGCCTCTCTGTGGTGTTTCTGCTCTGCACCTCCCACAGATCAGCTGTCAATCAAACAGTGTGGGCGGAGCTTGAGTTTCTCTTCTCCCTGTCTGTTCAGTCATGGCGGCTCTTGCTGCTCATGCTAACGACCCAGTTCTTCTTCTTCTGTTGATTCCAAACAAACCGGAAACGTAGAACGCATCACTTCCTGTGCGACAGGAAAGAGCTGCCAGAGAGAAGCTTGGTGAACTGGATCCAGGCTGAGTTACAGAGGGGAGGAGTTAGTTCAGTTTACGGTCTACTGTCTAATGAAGCTGAAATGTTCTGTGTTGCCTGGCAACAAGCTTACTGTAAAACCCTGTGGCTGTTATGACAAAACAGTAACAAACCTGTCTGTCGCCCCTCCCACTGACCCTCTGACTCCTCCCACTGACCCTCTGACCCCTCCCACTGACCCTCTGACCCATCCCACTGACCTCTGACCCCTCCCACTGACCCTCTGACTCCTCCCACTGACCCTCTGACCCCTCCCACTGACCCTCTGACTCCTCCCACTGACCCTCTGACCCCTCCCACTGACCCTCTGACTCCTCCCACTGACCCTCTGACCCCTCCCACTGACCCCTCCCACTGACCCTCTGACTCCTCCCACTGACCCTCTGACTCCTCCCACTGACCCCTCCCACTGACCCTCTGACTCCTCCCACTGACCCTCTGACTCCTCCCACTGACCCTCTGACCCCTCCCACTGACCCTCTGACCCCTCCCCCTGACCCTCTGACTCCTCCCCTGACTCATGACTCCGCCCCCCTCCAGGTGACACTCTGCCCTGTGTACCCAGTAACCCCGGCCCTCCAGGAGAGAAAGGAGAGGCTGGTCATAAAGGTAAACATCACCTGTCTGTCTACCTGTCTACCTGTCTACCTGCCTGTCTGCCTGTCTGTCTGTCTGTCTGTCTGTCTCTCTGCCTACCTGTCTACCTGTCTGCCTGTCTGTCTCTCCAGGCTGTAAAGGACACCCAGGTCCTCCAGGTTATCGAGGCGTCACCGGTCCTGATGGACTGAAGGGAGACAGAGGAAACTTTGGACTGCCAGGACCGACCGGACCCAAAGGTACCGAACCAGTCTGTACTGGTCTGTCATCTATAGAAACTAGTCTGTACTGGTCTGTCATCTGTAGAAACCAGTCTGGACTGGTCTGTCATCTGTAGAAACCAGTCTGGACTGGAAAAGCTTGAGGTCAGAGCTGTTGGAACAGTGACATCATGACCTCAGCTGTGCTGGCAGAGGTTTATTTGTACTGAGCAGCATCAGGAGGCTTCTGTCCGTCCTGTGGGGTCGGAGACGGAGACGTGTTCACAGGTCTTCTCCTCTTCCCTCTGTGATCCGCATCGCTTCTGAAACAAAGTGGCAGAAATGAAGCGGAGCGCTCAGCTTGTCGCCAGGTGACCAAAGCGGCGCCGAGTCGTCCTCTCGTACCGAGCGAGCGGCCATCTTATCCGCTCCAGCTGGACGAGTTTCCGCTCTGTGATGCCAGGGATCCACAGGAAGTGATGACTGAGCACTTCAGATCCTTTTTACCTTCTAAGAGATTCTCTAAAACACTGTTGGTGTGGACAGAGCCGGAGTCTCACCAGCATCAGGAAGAAGGAGGCTCCTCCCCTTCAGCTGATTAAAGTCCTCCAGCCTTCTGAAGGCAGCAGGACAGGTGTGTTGTCCCATATGAAGGACAGGTGTGTTGTCCCATCTGAAGAGAGCAGGACAGGTGTGTTGTCCCATATGAAGGACAGGTGTGTTGTCCCATATGAAGGGAGCAGGACAGGTGTGTTGTCCCATATGAAGGACAGGTGTGTTGTCCCATATGAAGGGAGCAGGACAGGTGTGTTGTCCCATATGAAGAGAGCAGGACAGGTGTGTTGTCCCATCTGAAGAGAGCAGGACAGGTGTGTTGTCCCATATGAAGGACAGATGTGTTGTCCCATCTGAAGAGAGCAGGACAGGTGTGTTGTCCCATATGAAGGACAGGTGTGTAGTCCCATATGAAGGCAGCAGGACAGGTGTGTTGTCCCATATGAAGAGAGCAGGACAGGTGTGTTGTCCCATATGAAGAGAGCAGGACAGGTGTGTTGTCCCATATGAAGGACAGGTGTGTTGTCCCATCTGAAGGCAGCTGGACAGGTGTGTTGTCCCATATGAAGGCAGCAGGACAGGTGTGTTGTCCCATATGAAGGGAGCAGGACAGGTGTGTTGTCCCATATGAAGAGAGCAGGACAGGTGTGTTGTCCCATATGAAGGCAGCAGGACAGGTGTGTTGTCCCATATGAAGGCAGCAGGACAGGTGTGTTGTCCCATATGAAGAGAGCAGGACAGGTGTGTTGTCCCATCTGAAGAGAGCGGGACAGGTGTGTTGTCCCATATGAAGGCAGCAGGACAGGTGTGTTGTCCCATATGAAGGACAGGTGTGTTGTCCCATATGAAGGGAGCAGGACAGGTGTGTTGTCCCATATGAAGAGAGCGGGACAGGTGTGTTGTCCCATATGAAGGCAGCAGGACAGGTGTGTTGTCCCATCTGAAGAGAGCAGGACAGGTGTGTTGTCCCATCTGAAGAGAGCAGGACAGGTGTGTTGTCCCATATGAAGGCAGCAGGACAGGTGTGTTGTCCCATATGAAGAGAGCAGGACAGGTGTGTTGTCCCATCTGAAGAGAGCAGGACAGGTGTGTTGTCCCATATGAAGGCAGCAGGACAGGTGTGTTGTCCCATATGAAGAGAGCAGGACAGGTGTGTTGTCCCATATGAAGGACAGGTGTGTTGTCCCATCTGAAGGCAGCGGGACAGGTGTGTTGTCCCATATGAAGGCAGCAGGACAGGTGTGTTGTCCCATATGAAGGACAGGTGTGTTGTCCCATATGAAGAGAGCAGGACAGGTGTGTTGTCCCATATGAAGGCAGCAGGACAGGTGTGTTGTCCCATCTGAAGAGAGCAGGACAGGTGTGTTGTCCCATCTGAAGGGAGCAGGACAGGTGTGTTGTCCCATATGAAGGACAGGTGTGTTGTCCCATATGAAGGGAGCAGGACAGGTGTGTTGTCCCATATGAAGGACAGGTGTGTTGTCCCATATGAAGGGAGCAGGACAGGTGTGTTGTCCCATATGAAGAGAGCAGGACAGGTGTGTTGTCCCATATGAAGGACAGGTGTGTTGTCCCATATGAAGGGAGCAGGACAGGTGTGTTGTCCCATCTGAAGAGAGCAGGACAGGTGTGTTGTCCCATCTGAAGAGAGCAGGACAGGTGTGTTGTCCCATATGAAGGACAGGTGTGTTGTCCCATATGAAGGGAGCAGGACAGGTGTGTTGTCCCATCTGAAGAGAGCAGGACAGGTGTGTTGTCCCATATGAAGGCAGCAGGACAGGTGTGTTGTCCCATCTGAAGGCAGCGGGACAGGTGTGTTGTCCCATATGAAGGACAGGTGTGTTGTTCCATCTGAAGAGAGCAGGACAGGTGTGTTGTTCCATCTGAAGAGAGCAGGACAGGTGTGTTGTCCCATATGAAGGACAGGTGTGTTGTCCCATCTGAAGAGAGCAGGACAGGTGTGTTGTTCCATCTGAAGAGAGCAGGACAGGTGTGTTGTCCCATATGAAGGACAGGTGTGTTGTCCCATCTGAAGAGAGCAGGACAGGTGTGTTGTCCCATCTGAAGAGAGCAGGACAGGTGTGTTGTCCCATATGAAGAGAGCAGGACAGGTGTGTTGTCCCATCTAAAGAGAGCGGGACAGGTGATGACCTCATCATCGTCAGTCGCCCTCCTGATCAGACAGAAGTTCTTCAGTCATGTTTTATGTAAATGAGGAGAGGAGCTGCTGTGATTGGTCGGCACAGCTTCCTGTTTACTCCAAACCTTCTGCAGACTTCTGCTCCCCAGAAACCTGTCAGCCAGGTTCATGAAGATAAAGCCTGATGTGTTCAGGACCAGGATCAATAATCCATCCTCCTTCCTCCTCCTCCTCCTCTTCCTTTTCCTCCTCTTCTTCATCCTCCTCATCTTCCTCTTCCTCCTCTTCTTCATCTTCCTCATCTTCCTCTTCCTCCTCTCCTCCTCTTCCTCCTCTTCCTCCTCCTCCTCCAGGAGCTCCAGGCTTTGTTGGAGATCCAGGAGAGGAAGGAGCTGAGGGCCCCAGCTATGATGGAGAGCCAGGTACTGCACTTTGTGTGTGTGTGTGTGTGTGTGTGTGTGTGTGTGTGTGTGTGTGTGGTGTGTGTGTGTGTGTGTGTGTGTGTGTGTGGTGTGTGGTGTGTGTGTGTGTGTGTGTGGTGTGTGTGTGTGTGTGTGTGTGTGTGGTGTGTCTGTGTGTGTGTGTGTGTGTGGTGTGTGGTGTGTGTGGTGTGTGTGTGTGTGTGTGTGTGTGTGTGTGTGTGTGTGTGTGTGTGGTGTGTGTGTGTGTTTGTGTGTGTGTGTGTGTGTGTGTGTGTGGTGTGTGTGTGTGTGTGTGTGTGTGGTGTGTGTGTGTGTGTGTGTGTGTGTGTGTGTGTGTGTGTGTGTGGTGTGTGTGTGTGTGTGGTGTGTGTGTGTGTGTGTGTGTGTGTGTGTGTGTGTGTGGTGTGTGTGTGTGTGTGTGGTGTGTGTGTGTGTGTGTGTGTGTGTGTGTGTGTGTGTGTGTGTGTGGTGTGTGTGTGTGTGTGTGGTGTGTGTGTGTGTGTGTGTGTGTGTGTGTGTGTGTGTGTGTGTGTGTGTGTGTGTGTGTGTGTGTGTGTGTGTGGTGTGTGTGTGTGTGTGTGGGTGTGTGTGGTGTGTGTGTGTGTGTGTGTGGTGTGTGTGTGTGTGTGTGGTCGGCCATGTTGGTACTATTTGTTGCTGATGTTTGACAAAAGAAGAAAATCTGCCTCATATTCAGTTTGATAACCAAACATTTGAATATTAGAAATAGAAAGTGGTCCAGGGGGATTTTATCCTTCCTGCCAGTGCATGCTGGGATAGGGTCCCACCCAGTGCATGCTGGGATAGGCTCCAGCCCCCCCCCCTAGAGTAGACTAAGCAGGTAGAGAAACAGATGAATGAATGAAATAGAAGCGACCCAGAATTGACCCAAGTTGTGTCTCCCAGGCTCTCCGGGTCTCCCTGGGGCCCCGGGACTGAAGGGACCGGCCGGGGACTCGGACATCGGGCCCCCGGGACCCGTCGGCTTCACGGGGCCCCCGGGCCCTCAGGGACCTAAAGGAGTGCCCGGCCCCCCCGGCCCAGAGGGGATAACAGGTAAGCGGTCTGCACAGACTCTCTGACACGGACCGGACCGGAGCCGCTGAGTTCACTTCTGTCCTCTGATCCTCCAGGAGTCCCAGGACTGTCCGGCGGCCCCGGGGCCAGGGGCCCGAGAGGGCAGGACGGGACCCCGGGCAGAGCCGGCCCCCCCGGCCCCAAACCGGAGAGCTGCGACGCAGGAGGGGCCGGCCCTCTGGGGCCCCGCGGCCCTCTGGGTAACACGGGGCCCCGAGGTAAACGGTTCACTTCGGTTCAGAATAATTCAGTTTAATTCAGTTCAGAGCAAATGAAAAACAGTCAGACTGTGATGTCATCACTCCGTTTCTCAGGATGTCTGGGGGAAAAAGGATCGACCGGAGAGGGCGGTCTACCAGGCGTCGGCTCCCAAGGCCCCGACGGTAAACCGGGCTCTCCGGGCTTCCCCGGGTACCCGGGCCCCCAGGGCCCCCCCGGCCCCTCTGGAGACCCAGGACAACCGGGACTCGAGGGACAGAAAGGTGAGGTCATCCTAGTCTTCAGGCCGAGGACCTCGGGTCACACATGCTGGGATCGAACCTGTGAGCTTCAGTTACAGGCCGCTCTGTCACAGCTCTGTCTTCTGCTGTGTGTGTGTGTGTGTGTGTGTGTGTGTGTGTGTGTGTGTGTGTGTGTCTAAACCTGATCCACATCACCAACATCACACCCAAACCTGGTCCAGAGATCCTCTTTCACACATGTATATAATTACTCATTAAAACTCATAAAACTCATTAATATGTGAGTTTTAGACGTGTTCTGATGTTCCTACATGTTTCCACTTTAGTGGACAAGAGTTTCTATTGGTCAGAATTGGCTCCTCCCTCCTCCATTATCTTTGATCACAACCAACCAATAGTAAGGAGGTCAAGGTTCAGAGGTCACAGCACCCAGAATGATGGACGACAGATGTGTTTTCTGAGGCGATGTCATGTGATCTAACTCTGTGTCCAGGTGTGAAGGGGCCCCCAGGTAGAGACGGGCCCCCCGGGCCCCCGGGGTCCAGCAGACCGCCCGGCCCCCCGGGGACCAAGGGTGAGACAGGGTTTGACGGACGAGCCGGAGCGCCCGGGTCTGACGGACAGAAAGGAGACAAAGGTAAAGGTTGCATGATACTACTAGTACTACTACAGTACTGCGGTACTACTAAAGTACTGCAGTACCAAACCCTGTGGACCCAAGAGGAGAAGTATCACAGTAATGACAATATCCAAATACACTGATGTAATAAGAATAAGAGTACGAATGAGACTGTTGACAGTTACAATGTGGTTTACAACATCAATCAGTACTACATTAGTACTACAGTACTACAGTACAGATGTATGCTACAAGATACTACAGTACGGACAATAATACAGACAGTAGGTACTGCAGTATGGACAGTAGGTACTGCAGTACAGACAGTAAATACTGCAGTACAGACAGTACTGCAGTACAGACAGTAGGTACTACAGTACAGACAGTAGGTATTGCAGTACAGACAGTAGGTACTGCAGTACAGACAGAAGGTACTACAGTACGGACAACAGGACAGACAGTAGGTACTGCAGTACAGACAGTAGGTACTGCAGTACAGACAGTAGATACTACAGTACAGACAGTAGGTACTACAGTACAGACAATAGTACAGACAGTAGGTACTGCAGTACAGACAGTACTGCAGTACAGACAGTAGATACTGCAGTACAGACAGTAGGTACTGCAGTACAGATAGTACTGCAGTACAGACAGTAGGTACTGCAGTACAGACAGTAGATACTGCAGTACAGACAGTAGGTACTGCAGTACAGACAGTAGATACTGCAGTACAGACAGTACTGCAGTACAGACAGTAGGTACTACAGTACAGACAGTAGGTACTGCAGTACAGACAGTACTGCAGTACAGACAGTAGGTAGTACAGACAGTACTACAGTACAGACAGTAGATACTGCAGTACAGACAGTACTGCAGTACAGACAGTAGGTACTACAGTACAGACAGTAGGTACTACAGTACAGACAGTACTGCAGTACAGACAGTATGTACTGCAGTACAGACAGTAGGTACTGCAGTACAGACAGTAGGTACTACAGTACAGACAGTAGATACTGCAGTACAGACAGTACTGCAGTACAGACAGTAGATACTGCAGTACAGACAGTACTGCAGTACAGACAGTAGGTATTGCAGTACAGACAGTAGGTACTGCAGTACAGACAGTAGATACTGCAGTACAGACTGTAGGTACTGCAGTACAGACAGAAGGTACTACAGTACGGACAACAGTACAGACAGTAGGTACTGCAGTACAGACAGTAGGTACTGCAGTACAGACAGTAGATACTGCAGTACAGACAGTAGGTACTGCAGTACAGATAGTACTGCAGTACAGACAGTAGGTACTGCAGTACAGACAGTAGATACTGCAGTACAGACAGTAGGTACTGCAGTACAGACAGTACTGCAGTACAGACAGTAGGTACTACAGTACAGACAGTAGGTACTGCAGTACAGACAGTACTGCAGTACAGACAGTAGGTACTACAGTACAGACAGTACTACAGTACAGACAGTAGATACTGCAGTACAGACAGTACTGCAGTACAGACAGTAGGTACTACAGTACAGACAGTAGGTACTACAGTACAGACAGTACTGCAGTACAGACAGTATGTACTGCAGTACAGACAGTAGGTACTGCAGTACAGACAGTAGGTACTACAGTACAGACAGTAGATACTGCAGTACAGACAGTATGTACTGCAGTACAGACAGTAGGTACTGCAGTACAGACAGTAGGTACTACAGTACAGACAGTAGATACTGCAGTACAGACAGTACTGCAGTACAGAGAGTAGGTACTGCAGTACAGACAGTACTGCAGTACAGACAGTAGGTACTGCAGTACAGACAGTAGGTACTGCAGTACAGACAGTAGGTACTACAGTACAGACAGTACTGCAGTACAGACAGTAGATACTGCAGTACAGACAGTACTGCAGTACAGACAGTAGGTACTACAGATGCTGCCTCTCTCCCTGCAGGCAGCCTCGGGGCCCCGGGGCCTCCAGGAGAGACCGTCGGTGTCTCCATCAAAGGAGAGAGCGGCAGGCCCGGCCCCCCCGGCCTCAACGGCTTCACCGGACCACGAGGTCAGAGTGCTACCTAGCAACTGTTGCTATGCTACCATAGAGAACCAGTCACAGTGTGTGATGTCATACAGGAAACGGCGGGGTCGTGACCCGACCGGGAGGGTCACAGGAGAATTCTGGGAAAGACAGAAATAAGGTTTCTGCTAGATATTCCTCTTCAGTAAATACTACAGACAATGTTCCCTGTTCCCTCGGTAACAATAATAATAATAATAATGATAATATATTACATTTATATAGCGCTTTTCTCAGTGCTCAAAGACACTTTACAAGCACAGGATAAAACAATTTTAAATGAGATATATATAAAAGATAAAAATAGATGAGAAAAGGAAATATATATAAAAAAAGTGTGAGTCGTGAGACGAGAGGGAGGAAAGGGGGAGAGGGGAGGAGGAGAAGAGTAGAGGTCAAAAGCAACAGTGAATAGGTGGGTTTTGAGGCTTTTTTGAAAGATGACAGAGTGTCGGCCTTTCAGACGTGACTGGGGAGGGCGTTCCGGGGGGGGGGGGGTGTTCCAGAGGGGGGGGGGGGGGGGGGTGTATCCTGTATTTGATCGGGAGCCAGTGGAGGTCATGGAGGACAGGGGTGATGTGAGGCGGGTGGAGCTGAGCAGGCGGGCAGCAGAGTTTTGGACGTATCAGAGTTTATTGAGGACGTTGTTTGATGAACCAGATGAGATGAGATGAGATGAGATGAGATGAGATGAGATGAGATGAGATGAGATGAGATGAGATGAGATGAGATGAGAAGCAGGTATCAGTGTTTCAGCAGCAGAGAAGGACAGAGAGGGACGGAGACGGGCGATGTTCCTTAGGTGGAAAAAAGCTGTTTTAATGATCTGGTTTACATGAGGGAGGAATGAGAGGGTGGGGTCGAGGATGGTTCCAAGGTTTCCAAGGTTGGTGGAGAGGTAGAGCTGAGTGTCGTCTGCGTAGCGATGAAACCGGAGGCCATGATGGCGGAGGATCTGTCCAAGTGGAAGGATGTAGAGGATGAAGAGCAGGGGACCGAGTACTGAGCCCTGGGGGACACCATGAGTGACAGGGGCAGTGGTGGATTTGCAATTGTTGATGGAGATGAATTGATGTCTGTTGGAGAGATAAGATTTAAGCCAGGAGAGGCGGCCAAGGGAGGACTGGAGGCGAGTGATGAGGATGGAGTGGTTGATGGTGTCGAAGGCGGCGCTGAGGTCAAGGAGGATGAGGATGGAGAAGGAACCAGAGTCAGCAGAGAGGAGAATGTCATTGGTGACCTTTAATAGAGCGGTTTCAGTGCTGTGTCTGGAGCGGAAACCGGATAAATACTACAGAAAATACTGTTCCCTCTTCTTCCAGACGGTAAATACTACAGAAAATACTGTTCCCTCTTCTTCCAGACGGTAAATACCTACAGAAAATACTGTTTCCTCTGCTTCCAGACGGTAAATACTACAGAAAATACTGTTTCCTCTGCTTCCAGACGGTAAATACTACAGAAAATACTCAGATGTCACTCAGTTTCATGTGAGTTAAGACAGAAGAAGCTGATCAGGAGAAACCAAAGTCTACAGAAAACTACAAACATGGAGTCCTGACTTCAAACGAGTTTAAACAACTTTCAAGTCGTTTTGAGCTGTCAAGTCGATCCGACGGACATGAAAGCAGCAGAACATGCAGGAAACTAAACGGTCAAATGGTTTCACAGCTGAGGATCAGTTTACAGAAGCTGCAGCAACAGAAGATCACTGTCACGAGGGAGCAAACAAGAGTCTGGACCCAAATGCAAAAGCCGGCAGACAGGGGACTTGGCTGAAGCAAAAGGCTTTAATAGATGAACTGAGGCTGAAAAAAAGGCAAAAACACAAACAGGCAGGCAAGTGAAAGAAACACAGAAACCAAACCTGGCAGGTAACAAAACAGATGATCCGACAAAAACAACTGGGGAACACAGAACATATGTACACACACAGACTAATTACAACAGGGAACAGCTGGCTGGATGGGGATGAGTCCGGGAGCTGATCGGCTGAAAGCCGGCAGGTGAGGGCGGATCACATGGCAGACAGGTGTGTAGGTGCAGGAGGGACAGAGAACAGACATGCCCACACCACACACACACAGACAGACTGGGAAGCAGAGGAAAAACACCAGGAAAACACGAGGGCTAGGCTGGGACCGTGACAATCACAAGGTTTTCCAAATGACTGTGGAGATAGAGGAACAGAAAGATCATGAAAAACTAGCTTCGAACATTGTCGGGTTTTTCATTCCCTCAGATAGTTTCCTGTGGGTTATGGAGAACCTCGATTTCCCATGATCCTCTCCTGCTCTGTGTGAAGCAGTGAGTGTCTGAAACGGCTAGAACAGAATTCATGTCAACCTGTTCTTCAATAAACCATTAAACAACTTTCTCCACAGGAGGTAAAGGCACGGGAGGGGCCAGAGGCAGGCCGGGCTCTCCAGGTGTTAACGGGCCCCTGGGCATCCTGGGCCCCAGGGGGCCCCCAGGGGCTTCTGGGAAACCTGGAGCTTCAGGCGCGCCGGGACCTGCAGGACCCAGAGGCATCATGGGCTTTCCTGGAGAGACAGGAGATCCAGTAAGAACTCCAGAAACTAAAGTAAACTAGACCAGACCAAACTAGAATAAACTAAACTAGACCAAACTAGACCAAACTAGACTAAACTAGACCAAACTGGACTAAACTAAACTAGACTAAACTAGTCCAAATTAGACTAAACTAGACTAAATTATACCAAACTAAACTAGACTAAACTAGACTACACTGGACTAAACTAGACCAAACTAGACCAAGCAAGACTAGACTATCTTGGACTAAACTAAAGTACACTAAACTTGATTAAACTGGACTAGACTAAAATAGACTGGACTACACAAGTCTAGAATAGATTAAACTAAACTAGACCAGACTTATTAAAATAAACCAAATTAGAGTGGAAATCAATTAAAGGGCTTTCCACTAAAGTGCAATAACCTTATTTTGAGATAAATGGTTCTAAATGTGTTCACCAAAGTAAACTAAAGTGGACTGGACTAACCTGGAAACCAGACCAGTGATGTTTCAGGTCAGCGACAGAGAGACCATCAGCTTCCTCTCTCTCTCTCTCTCTCTCTGGCTGAAAGTTCTTCCCCAGTCGTCTTGGGGAGACGATCTTCTGATGAAAGTGAACAGAGAAGCTTCCAGATGGACTCTGTGATTAAACTAAAGACACACAGCTGTTCACCGGCTCTGTGCTGCAGAATCAATCTTTGGCTTTCAGTTCATTTTCGTCTGTCAAGTCTTC
>NW_027280634.1:45000-47500 GCF_046629955.1 Centroberyx affinis | reverse complement strand
CTGTTAACTCTGTCACCATACTGTAACCTCTCTATCTATCTATCTATCTATCTATCTATCTATCTATCTATCTATCTATCTATCTATCTATCGATCAGGTGTGGTTGGACCCCCGGGTCCCAGCGGTCGGCCCGGTTCTCCAGGTTCTCCTGGTGAAGCTGGTCAGCCTGGACCTAAAGGAGAGCAGGGATACCAGGGACTCCAAGGTCAGAACACAACCTCAGTGAACCTGAACGCCTCGTTAGCATCGGGAGCGTCCCACCAATCAGTGATGCTAGCCATGCTAGCTCGTTACAGGATCAGTCAGTTTTAGTCCTGAGTCTAGACTGGCAGGATCAGTCAGTTTTAGTCCTGAGTCTAGACTGGCAGGATCAGTCAGTTTTAATCCTGAGTCTAGACTGGCAGGATCAGTCAGTTTTAATCCTGAGTCTAGACTGGCAGGATCAGTCAGTTTTAGGCCAGGATCTACTAACATGTCGCAATTCCCGGCGCAGTGCAAAAACAATTGCAGGTGAAATTGGTGCCGCCGGTGCAGGTGAAAAGGTATTTACTAAAATAGGGCATGCAATTGAGTGGAGGGTTAGGGCGCAGATAATTAATTAGAATTGTGACTGTGCTAATATAAAGGCCAACAATGTGAAAAAAATCCCATTAGCTGCAACGTAATGACGGGCAAAAGAAGTGCAAATATGTCCAGTGGAGCTGGAAGTGTTGGTGGAGAGAAAACCACAAAGAACAAAGAAGAGATTTTTACTCTGGACGACTGAACAAATAAAGTGAAGCAGCCGAGATCCACAAGCTCCAAGCAGCACTGGGCTGGAGTGAGGAGCTGAGCACAGATACAGCCAGAGAGGAGGAGGAGCAGCAGGTGCAGGTGGAGGGAGGGAGACCTGGTGGAGGGAGGGAGATCTGGTGGAGGTGTGGAGACCTGGTGGAGGTGTGGAGACCTGGTGGAGGTGTGGAGACCTGGTGGAGGTGTGGTTCCATAGAGCTGGAGAAGCTGCACACAGCTCTGCACTAATCATGCAGCCCCCACCTAGAGACTATCTTCATAGACTGTAAACCGTTTTATTCACCGCGGGAGTTCTCCTCCTTTATTCTGGCTGCTGTTTACATCCCACCTCAGGCCAGTGCATTACAACACCTGGCTGACCAGATATCTAGCATGGAGCACAGACATCCAGACTCCCTGCTCATTGTTCTTGGAGACTTCAACAGAGCAAACCTCAGCCACAAACTGCCAAAATACAGACAGCACCTGAAGTGTCCCACCAGGGACAAAAACACTCTGGACCTCTGCTATACTGTACTAAAGGACGCCTACCGCTCTGTCCCCCATGCAGCTTTGGGACTCTCTGATCACTGTCTGGTTCATCTTCTCCCGACTTACAGGCAGAAACTAAAATCTGCTAAACCTGTGGTCAAGACTGTGAGGAGATGGACCATCGAGGCAAAGCTGGAGTTACCGGCCTGCTTTGACTGCACTGATTGGAGCGTTTTTGAGGCTGCTGCTGCAGACCTGGACCATCTCACTGACCCTGTGACATCTTACATCAGGTTTTGTGAGGACACGTGTGTGCTGACTAAAACCTTCCGCACATACGACAACAACAAACTCTGGTTTACTGCAAAACTCAGGCAGCTTCGCCAGGCCAAGGAGGAGGCCTACAGAAGTTGGGACAGAATCCTGTACAACCAGACCAGAAACACGCTGACTAAAGAGACCAGAGTAGCAAAGAGGTGCTACACTGAAAAGCTGAAAAACAGGTTTTCAGCCACCAACCCGGCGTCAGTGTGGAGAGACCTGCAGGAAATCACCAGCTACAGGAGACCAGAGACCACCCCCCCACACCGAGAGAACCTTCAACAGGCCGACGACCTGAACGTGTTTTACTGCAGGTTTGATAAGTCCACATTCACACCCCACTCCGACCACATCGAACCACCATCTGCACCTCCTGCCACCCCCTCTCCCCTCCCCACCAACCCCCCACCTGCACTCAGGATCTGTGAAGAGGTTGTGGGTAAGCTCTGTCAGAGACAGAGGACCAGGAAGGAACCAGGCCCAGTCTGTGCTGACCAGCTAGCTCCCATCTTCACTCAGATCTTCAACAGATCACCGGAGCTGTGTGAAGTCCTGCTTCAAACGCTCCACAATCATCCCGGTCCCCAAGAAACCTCCATCACAGGATTAAATGACTACAGGCCCGTCGCCCTGACGTCTGTGGTCATGAGATCCTTCGAGAGACTGGTGTCGGCCCACCTGAAGGACATCACAGGCCGCCTGCTGGACCCCCTGCGGTTTGGATCACAGACTTCCTGACAGACAGGAGGCAGCAGGTGAGGCTGGGGAAAACCACATCCAGCACCCGGACAATCAGCACCGGACCCCCCCAGAGATGTGTGCTCCCCCCTCTGCTCTTCTCCCTCTACACAAACGACTCAGGAGACGACGCACCTCAGGAGACCCGTCTGCCAAACTCCTGAAGTTTGCAGACGG
>NW_027280634.1:5000-42500 GCF_046629955.1 Centroberyx affinis | reverse complement strand
CGAGGGGGACGACGGGGCCCCAGGCTGCCAAGGACTGAAGGGAGACCAGGGGCCTCCGGGGGCCGCAGGACTGCCAGGCATCGCTGGACTTCCAGGGGTCAAAGGTAACGGTTTCTCCACCCCCAGTGACAGGTCGCTAGGTTACCATACTGACAGGTTGCTAGGTTACCATACTGACAGGTTGCTAGGTTACCATACTGACAGGTTGCTAGGTTACCATACTGACAGGTTGCTAGGTTACAGGTTACTGAAAGAGTAACTTAACACCAAACCCAAATCTGTGCAAAGCCTGACATCTAGTGACATCATGCTACTGAAATTGCCATCTGCTATTGGCTGATCTTTGGTGCCAGGTGACATCACAGTGAGTTCTGCTGTCGGATCTTGAATAAAAAGTCAAACTGATTTAGATTCAGTTTGTGTACGTTAGGTAGCTAACCCCCCCCCCCACACCGAGAGAACCTTCAACAGACCGACCACCTGAACGTGTTTTACTGCAGGTTTGATAAGTCCACATCCACACCCCACTCAGACCACATCAAACCACCATCTGCACCCCCTGCACCCCCCTCTCCCCTCCCCATGTGATGATGTCCATCACCTGTTGTACTCTGTAGCAGGTGACATCATCACCTGCTGACCCTGTTGGCCCTGCTGGCCCTGCTGGCCCTGTTGGCCCTGTTGGCCCTGCTGGCCCTGCTGGCCCTGTTGGCCCTGCTGGCTCTGTTGGCCCTGCTGGCCCTGTTGGCCCTGCTGGCCCTGCTGGCCCTGCTGGCCCTGTTGGCCCTGCTGGCCCTGCTGGCCCTGTTGGCCCTGTTGGCCCTGCTGGCCCTGCTGGCACGGCTTGGAGCTCGCTGTGTATTCAGCCTGTTTCCTCTGTCCCAGGGGTGACATCACACATGACAGCTACCTAACGTACACAAACTAAATCTAAATCAATTTGGCTTCAATTACAGTTTTACTTTTTATTCAAGATCCGACAGCAGGACTCATTGTGAAGGAGGCGACACGACTGCTTTACAAGCTGAATAAAGGCAATAGGCAAAAACTAGGGCCAATACATTCTCATATTAAAAGGTAGCTGGGCCTGTAAAACGGCTTTAAGCACAGTGCAAATACCTTTCAGTCCATGCAGGCTTATATTCCCAGTTCATTCACAGTCCTTATAACAGTTAGGCCTGTTGTAGGCTTGTAGCCTATTATCATTCATCTCGTTTTGTATTTTTTCCCCTTTTGTAATAGTGATTCTCAATCTGTTGATTCAGTTTTTTTTAACAGTTAGACCTGTAAAGGCATATAGGCTTATTATCAGTTTTTTCCCTTTGTAACAGGGATAGCATTCACTTACTCGTTTTAGTGGGATGGCTGGGCCTGTATTCTTGGTTTGATGCTGGAGACTGCGACACGAAGATCATCTTCAACTCTGACGAGCCGTGATCTGTATTTGTTCTTGATAAATGTCAGTGAGGAAAATGTCTTCTCACATAGATAAGTAGATCCAAAAGGAATAAATATATCCACGGCAGCCTTCGATAGTCCTGGGTGTTCTGCAGCCACTGACAGCCAGAATTCCTCCAGTGTGCATGATGCAAAACCGGTCTGTAATGTGCGGTCAGAGGAGAGGTCCAAGAGCGCATCTCAAGTTCTGATGACAGGTGTTGGGCAGTGGAGGCGGGGAAAGGCTGGCGTATCCAGTCGTTTCTCTCTGGGGTGTCGTCTTTTGGGAAGTACCTGTTGAAACGGTCAAGCAGGCTTCTGAGGTGAGTAGCAATAACTCTTTTCATCGTTTGGATGCTTATGTCAGAATTGTCCATGAAGTCCTCGAGCTCAGGGAACATTTCCACGCCCTCCTCGACCGCTCCAGCTTCCTAACGCTGTAACCTTGTCAGAAAGCGTGAGGACCTTGGTGTTTGGGCCTTGGAGGGACACGTTTAGACGGTTCAGTTTATCAAATATGACTGCCAGATATGCAAGGCTAGAAACCCACTTGGGGTCAGTCAGGCGGTCAGCGAGGGGGGACCCGCCATCTGAGAGGAAGATACGGACCTCTTCACGCAGTTCAAATAATCTGGTTAACGCTTTCCCCCGCGAGCCGTCTGACCTCTGTGTGAAACAGGAGAGATTCGTGTTCCGATCCCGTTTCATGACAGAGTGTGGCGAGCGGTCCGGCTTTCACCGGGCGAGATCTGATGAAGTTCACAACTTTAATGGCTGTGTGGAGAACGTCGTGGAGTTGTTGCTAGCGAGGGCCTCTCTGTGAATAATGCAATGAGTGAATCTGACATGCGGCGCCACTTCCAAAACTTTAGCCTTTAGTCCCTTTGTTGTCCCCTGCATGGCTCCAGCTCCATCTGTACACACAGATACAATTTTCCCAATTTAGCCCCCCTCCTCGCGCATTTTACCGTCCAGTGTGTTAAAAATGTCTCGACCGGTACGAGTTCCCTCGAGTGTCGAGCGAAACAACACGTCCTCGTTCATTTTCCCCTCCTAGCCGTATCTTAAAAACAAGCGGCCGCGCTTCACTGGACACTTCCGTCGATTCGTCGACTCGCAGGAAAAATCTTCCACCGCTCTTCACTCAGTGAGCTGGACTTTTATGTTGTTTGCCGTGTCACCAGTGCGCCTCGCCACGGTGTCATTACACACTGGAACAGTCTCAGGCGTGCTTGCTGTTAGGGGTTAAGAGGCCAAAAGGTTAGGGTTAAGAGGCCAAAGGGTTAGAGTTAGGGTTAAGAGGCCAAAAGGTTAGAGTTAAGAGGCCAAAGGGTTAGGGTTAAGAGGCCAAAGGGTTAGGGTTAAGAGGCCAAAGGGTTAGGGTTAAGAGGCCAAAGGGTTAGGGTTAAGAGGCCAAAAGGTTAGGGTTAAGAGGCCAAAGGGTTAGGCTTAGGGTTTGAGCGTTGCAGTGGCTGCTGGGTGGATCAGGGTCATGAGGCTTTTTCCACTGAGCAGCTTGGTGTGCTGCTCCATATGAAGCTAGCAGGGCTCTGCCAGACTGCAGCTCACACACACACACACACACACACACACACACACACACACACAGACACACACACACACACACACACACACACACACACACACACACACAGACACACACACACACAGACACACATACACACACACACAGCCTACTGGCTACACAGCTCTCCCTCCTTATGATGATGTCTGTGTGTGTGTGTGTGTGTGTGTGTGTGTGTGTGTTTGTGTGTGTGTGTGTGTGTGTGTGTGTTTGTGTGTGTGTGTGTGTGTGTGTGTGTGTGTGTGTGTGTGTGCAGGTGAGTCTGGGGCTCCAGGGCTGATGGGTCTCCCAGGTCATCCGGGTTCTTCAGGCAGCACTGGTGTTGCCGGGTATCCTGGACCCAAAGGACTGACCGGAGCTCCGGGTCTGAAAGGGGAGAAAGGCAGAGTGTTCCCCCCCCCGCCTCACCCCCCGGCCCCCCAGGGGCCCCCGGGGGCCCCCGGCCTCCCCGGTCAGGCCGGATCCGCCGGGCCGCCAGGAGACGCCGGGCCTCAGGGGCCCAAAGGTGAGACGAGGGTTAAAGGTCAGCGGCACAGAGGGGAGGGGCCAGACGCTGAGGGGGAGGAGACAGATGAGGGGGGTGGGGGGGGGGGGGGGGGTGGAGCCAACAGCAAAAGGGATGGGCCTAATTTAATGAGGAGGGGCCACAGGGAAAGGGGAGGAGCCTGTAACGGTGATGTGTTTCAGGGAGGGCGGGGCCAGCCGGAGCTCCAGGTCGACCAGGAGCAGACGGACCGACTGGACCTCAAGGACAGACTGGAGACTCAGGACTGCAGGGGGAGACAGGAGTGATGGGGCCCCAGGGTGAGACTGGCACCTGTCTGTCTGCCTGTCTGTCTATCTGTCTGTCTCTCTGCCTGCCTGCCTGTCTGTCTCTCTGCCTGTCTGTCTCTCTGCCTGTCTGTCTCTCTGCCTGTCTGTCTGTGTTTTTGATGATGCGGTGTGGCGGTCTTGGTGTTGCAGGTGACCCGGGGCCGACCGGTGAGCCCGGCAGCCCCGGCCCAGGAGGGCTGAGCTCCGGCTTCCTGTTGGTGATGCACAGCCAATCAGAGACGGCGCCCGCCTGTCCGGACGACATGACGCCTCTGTGGAGCGGATTCAGCCTGCTGTACCTGGAGGGCCAGGAGAAGGCTCACACACAGGACCTGGGTACACACACACACACACACAGGACCTGGGTACACACACACACACACACACACAGGACCTGGGTACACACACACACACACACACACACACACAGGACCTGGGTACACACACACACACACACACACACACACAGGACCTGGGTACACACACACACACACACACACACAGGACCTGGGTACACACACACACACACACACACAGGACCTGGGTACACACACACACACACACACACACACACAGGACCTGGGTACACACACACACACACACACACACACACAGGACCTGGGTACACACACACACACACACACACAGGACCTGGGTACACACACACACACACACACACACAGGACCTGGGTACACACACTCTCACACACACATACCTGGGTACACACACACACACACACACACACAGGACCTGGGTACACACACACACACACACACACACACACACACACACACAGGACCTGGGTACACACACACACACACACACAGGACCTGGGTACACACACACACACACACACACACACAGGACCTGGGTACACACACACACACACACACACACACACACACACAGGACCTGGGTACACACACACACACACACACACACACACACACACACACACACACACACAGGACCTGGGTACACACACACACACACACACACACATACACAGGACCTGGGTACACACACACACACACACAGGACCTGGGTACACACACACACACACACACACACACAGGACCTGGGTACACACACACACACACACACACACACACAGGACCTGGGTACACACACACACACACACAGGACCTGGGTACACACACACACACACACACACACAGGACCTGGGTACACACACACACACACACACACACACACACAGGACCTGGGTACACACACACACACACACACACACACACAGGACCTGGGTACACACACACACACACACACACACACACAGGACCTGGGTACACACACACACACACACACACACACACAGGACCTGGGTACACACACACACACACACACACACACAGGACCTGGGTATACACACACACACACACAGGACCTGGGTACACACACACACACAGGACCTGGGTACACACACACACACACACACACACACACAGGACCTGGGTACACACACACACACACACACACACACACAGGACCTGGGTACACACACACACACACACACAGGACCTGGGTACACACACACACACACACACACATTTTAACAATTTATTTATGTCCACATAATCTTAAACTGCACCTATTACATTAACGATGGTAATTACAACGGGTTGTTTAGGTTATTAAAACAACAGTTGGCGTTCACCTGCACTTCACCTACGACCTGCCGCCATCATGCGCACACACACACACACACACACACACACACACACACACACACACACACACACACACACACACACTCACACACACACACACACACTCACACACACACTCACTCACACACACACACACACACAGTAGTTGTGGTCCTAACAGTAGAGCTTTGTGTTGCAGGCCAGGCCGGCTCCTGCATGCGTCTCTTCTCCACCATGCCGTTCTCCTACTGCAACATGGGAACCTGTTCCTACGCCAGCCGCAACGACAAATCCTATTGGCTGTCGACGACGGCGGCGGTTCCCAGCATGCCGCTGGGCGGAGCCGCCATCAGAGAACACATCAGCCGCTGTGTGGTGTGTGAAGCCCCCTCCCCCCCCATCGCCCTGCACAGCCAGGACTCCACCCAGCCGCCCTGCCCCCCCGCCTGGAGGAGCCTGTGGGTGGGATACTCCTTCCTCATGGTGGGTACTGCAGTACTGCTACAGTACTACGAATACTACTCCTTCCTCATGGTGGGTACTGCGGTACTGCTACAGTACTACGAATACTACTCCTTCCTCATGGTGGGTACTGCAGTACTGCTACAGTACTACGAATACTACTCCTTCCTCATGGTGGGTACTGCAGTACTGCTACAGTACTACGAATACTACTCCTTCCTCATGGTGGGTACTGCAGTAGGCAAGGCAAACTTTATTTATATAGCACATTTCATACACAAGGCAAATACAATGTGCTTCACATAAAACAGAAAAAATACATACATACACCACAACTATTTAAAATGACATTAAAAAAGAAAGAAAGAGATAAAATAGGTAAAACATAAATAAAATAAATAAATAACAATAAAGATAATACCACCCGTTCCACTGATCCACATACAGATGATTTAGCAGAAGGCCACAGAGAAAAGGAATGTTTCGAGCCGACTTTTAAAAGACCGGTCCCAGAGGACCTCAGAGGTCTGGGCGGCTCAGACCGGTCCCAGAGGACCTCAGAGGTCTGGGCGGCTCAGACCGGTCCCAGAGGACCTCAGAGGTCTGGGCGGCTCAGACCGGTCCCAGAGGACCTCAGAGGTCTGGGCGGCTCAGATCCTAAGAGCAGGTCAGAAATGTATTTTGGAGCGAAGCCATTTCGCACTTTATAGACAAGCAGCAGAATTTTAAAATCAGTTCTATTCTGTGGAACTCAGCAGCATTGTGAATCAGCTGTAACCGCCCAGATATAAAGCATGAAATAAGGGACCACAAACAGTATGATAATAATAATAGTAATAATAATAATAATCGCTAATAATAGTCACCATCATAGTAATAAAAAGAGGAAGGGGAAGAGGAAGCAAACGAAGAAGAGAAGAAGAAGAAGAGAAAATAAATAAATAAATAAATAAATGAAAAAAAAAAAAAAGAAAAAAAAAAAAAAAAGGCATAGAGAGGGGGCAGTGCCTGATCGGGGAATCGGAGAGGGTCTTTACTCTTGAGAGACAGGGAGTCAAGGTGAGCCCTAATACCCCAAAGATAATTACTTCAGTTTTGTCTTTCTTTAGCTGAAGAAAGTTTTGGCACATCCAGTCATTAATTTCCTCAATACACTGAATCAGAATCTACAGGACCAAAGTCACTTGAAGAAAGAGATATATAGAGCTGAATGTCATCTGCATAATTGTGGTAATGAATGCTATTTTTCTGTATGATATGTCCTAGTGGAAGCATGTAGAGGCTGAATAAAAGAGGGCCGAGGATTGATCCCTGTGGAACTCCACATGTCACACTGACCTTTTCAGAGACAAAGTCACCAATAGGCACAAAGTAGTTCCTCCTTTGCAGGTCTTGAACCAATTTATGGCTGGGCCAGAGAGTCCAACCCAGTTTTCTAGTCTATTTAATAATATTGTGTACTAGTAGTATTACTACAGTACTACGAATAATACTACTCCTTCCCCATGGTGAGTAATGCAGTACTGCTACAGTACTACAAATAATACCACTCCTTCCCCATGGTGAGTAATGCAGTACTACTACTCCTGCTACTATTAATAATACTACTCTTTCATCATGGTGGGTACTGTAGTAACATATACTGTAATATTTCTCCTCCCCCTCCTCATGGAGAATTCTACCAGCAGTAGTAATCCCCGTCCTGCTGTGTGTTGCAGCACACCGGTGCGGGTGACGAGGGCGGCGGCCAGTCTCTGACATCATCAGGAAGCTGCCTGAGGGACTTCAGGGCGCAGCCCTTCGTCGAGTGCCAGGGGCCCCGAGGAACCTGCCACTACTTCGCCAACATCTACAGCTTCTGGCTGACCAGGGTGGGCTCCTCCTCCTCCTCCTCCTCCTCCTCTTCTCCCACCACACTGACAGAGGAGAGGCAGCAGCGGCAGAACGTAGGGAGGTGCAACGTCTGCATGAAGGAGTGAGGAGCGACTCCTCCCGCTCCTGTAGAGTCAGAGTGGATAGAAAGGGCCAGCCTCCGTATGTTCTGTACTCGCTTGTAAGGAGAGAGCGTCACGCTAAACATCGTCTGGCAGTTTAACAGACAGCCTGGGAAAACATGACCGACGAGCTCTTACCAGTCTGTAGGATCCACATCCAAAGCACCAAGCAGCTTACTGTGCAACAGCTTCAACTTTTACAACTTACTCCCACATTTGTCTTCCATCAAAATACTTTGCTGTTTCAATCAATTCTAAAAGTCAGGATTCTGTTGAAATACAGGGCTGTTTTGGATCCCTTGTATGCTGAATTTAGCAGAAGCACCTAAATATTCGTAAAAGGTCCCACATCGTGTTTTCGAGGGAAGTTTGTTCGCCCATCATCAAGGCAGCATTAAACCAGGTTTCTGAATGCAGCTTGGCGTGACGTTCTCTCTGTAAGAGAGAATGGAGAACAGTGTGATGTTTAACTCTGTGTGGTCTAGATCTAACTGGGAGACCAGGTGACAGAGAGAGTGACCTTTAGTTTCCAGAAGTTAGTCCTGTTGTCATGGAAACGCCCCTTCCATCCACTCCATTGGGTCTGCAGGCAGTGAGCCCCGCCTCCCAGCCCCGCCCATATCCCAACAAGAACTGCACTGAAAATGCACACTGATTGGTCAGCTGAGAGGCAGCGAACACACGCCATTGGTCAGTCGGTACTTTTAAGGCGGGAACGAAGCGTCTGCTTTCCCGAGAGGCTGTGAATATATTTGACATTAACTTCTAAACTTGTTTTTATTCCAGTTTTATCCAGCGAACATACTCAAAGCTCCTTTTCTCCCTCAGCTGAACTGTTTCACTGCTTGTCAATAGTATAGTGATTTTTATTCCTGAAATTTGGCCGTTTTAACGTTCTTAATTCATGTGTTATGTTTCCAAGCTCGAATACTTTAATGTTGAGAGACAAAGAGCAGCCCCGAGGCCTGCAGGGACCTTGTCAGCTTTCATAATATTATAATATACTTTGCCAAATGGTAGACCTCAAACCAATTACTTATCTTTGTTTTATGTAAAAGAGGTGCTTCCTTATTCTCCACAGCAGTCTGTAGATACTGTGTTAAGGCATAGGAGAAAACAACAAGAATGAAACTGTTTGATTTGAGTAGATCACTGCTGTTATGTGAAAACCTTGTCTTTATCATTTTTTACATGTGTTGGAAGGTTTGGCCTGTGACCTCTTGACCCCAGGCAGTAGGATGCAAACTGACTAACCCTAACCCTCATCATCCTGAACGTACGACTGTTTCTAACTTCATAAAAAGATACAGAAGTGACACACGAATGTGTGTGACATGTGACATCTGCTGAATTAGACAAATGAACATGAAGAATTACCAAAGGACAGAACTAAGTTCCACTTCTCTTCATCTCCAAACCTGAGTTGGTTGTAACATGCAGTAAACAGCAATTACCAGCAGGGGGAGAACTCCATCAAAGCAACACAATAGAACACTCAAGTGTGTCGTCATTTTTCTGCCCAAATATAGAATTTCAGGATCATTGCCAAAAATCTACTGAATTGAGTCCAGATTAGAGGCTCCTCCAGTGTCCCAAAGCAGCAGCAGAGGGCGTACTTCACCAACACAACACAAATCAACTTGGCTAGGCAACAGCCTAGAGTTAAAAGAAAACTCCTCCCTAAAACACTTTAACTCTGTTTAAAAAAACAGCTGTTGGTGATGTACTTTGCATTGCTGGGTCCATTTTGTAGTTGTTTGTGTTTGTCTTATTCCTGTGAATAACTGGCCAAACGTAGATTATGTGATGATACTGAACATGAAGTGGGTACACCGCTAACATACAGTACATCACCTCATCACAAAATACCTGCTGGAATGCATTGAACATCACAGATTGATGATACTTAACAGTGTAAGAGTATCCAAGAGTGTATTTTTCTTTTAAACATCAGATTTTCCTGTTCCTGTGTAGCTGACTTGGAGCAGTAGAGTTGTAAAATGTTTGACATGAAGCTGACAAAACAAGCTGAAATATATTTATCAGACTGTCTGGCATCTCATGTGTGCATTCACACAGCAACTGAAAAACCTGATGTTTAACTGGTCTAGATCTGGTCTCCTCTAAGCAGAAACCAAATGGGATCTGGTTTGTCCTGTTCAAACAGCTGGCGGAAACCAGAAACATCAGGTGTCCTGTTGCTGTGTGAGGTGACATCCAGCTTGGATGTCAAAAAACATTAGAGCCAAACAATGGTTGTCATTGTAACAACCCTTCGATAAAATGACCTCATCCTTTTTTTAATTTTGTCTTTTCTGTGAAACATTCTCTCTTTAGATGTCAGCCGTTAAGCTTCAGACTAACCTCCTCTTTAACCCTGACTAACAGAACCAGAACTAGCTGCCAGCCTGCAGAACAATCCAGGTTCTGGTCCAGGTTCTGGTGTGTGTCCTGCAGTCTGACTGGTTTCATCTGTTTTCTGCCTCTGTGTCTTTTGGCTTACATTTTCTATGGTTTGTAAATATGTTTACACTGTTGAAAGAACAGGACTGCTTTATATTTTTACTGTAAATGTCAACAGAGTATTTATTTAGCCAGGAATTACTGTGGTGCTATTTTATTTTTATTTTTATTTTATTTTTTTGGTAAATGGTGAAACCATATAACCCCCGCAACCCCCACCACTAGATGAAAAATACCTCATCGCAAACATTTGTGTCCCACAGCAACCATTACGAGACCAAGACTGTGGTTATGAAACAGGAAGTACTCCTGGAAGGTAGGCTCTTTTTCAGTAACCAATAGAAAGCCAGACATCCATACAGACCGAACTGTGACACCCTGGTCCCCAACACCCTGAGTCCCTACACCCTGGTCCCCAACACCCTGAGTCCCAACACCCTGGTCCCCAACACCCTGAGTCCCAACACCCTGGTCCCCAACACCCTGAGTCCAAACACCCTGGTCCCCAACACCCTGAGTCCCAACACCCTGAGTCCAAACACCCTGGTCCCCAACACCCTGAGTCCCAACACCCTGAGTCCAAATACCCTGGTCCCCAACACACTGAGTCCCAACACCCTGAGTCCAAACACCCTGGTCCCCAACACCCTGAGTCCAAACACCCTGGTCCCCAACACCCTGAGTCCCAACACCCTGAGTCCAAACACCCTGGTCCCCAACACCCTGAGTCCCAACACCCTGGCCCCCAACACCCTAAGTCCCAACACCCTGAGTCCAAACACCCTGGTCCCCAACACCCTGAGTCCAAACACCCTGGTTCCAATAGTCCAAACATCCTGGTCCTCAACACCCTGAGTCTAAACACCCTGAGTCCCAACACCCTGGCCCCCAACACCCTGAGTCCCTACACCCTGGTCCCCAACACCCTGAGTCCCAACACCCTGGTCCCCAACACCCTGAGTCCCAACACCCTGAGTCCAAACACCCTGAGTCCCAACACCCTGAGTCCAAACACCCTGGTCCCCAACACCCTGAGTCCAAACACCCTGGTCCCCAACACCCTGAGTCCCAACACCCTGAGTCCCAACACCCTGGTCCCAAACACCCTGGTTCCCATAGTCCAAACATCCTGGTCCCCAACACCCTGAGTCTAAACACCCTGCGTCTCAACACCCTGAGTCCAAACACCCTGAGTCCCAACACCCTGGTCCTCAACACCCTGAGTCCAAACACCCTGGTCCCCAACACACTGAGTCCCAACACCCTGAGTCCCAACACCCTGGTCCCAAACACCCTGGTTCCCATAGTCCAAACATCCTGGTCCCCAACACCCTGAGTCTCAACACCCTGAGTCCAAACACCCTGGTCCCCAACACCCTGAGTCCCAACACCCTGGTCCCAAACACCCTGGTTCCCATAGTCCAAACATCCTGGTCCCCAACACCCTGAATCCCAACACCCTGAGTCCAAACATCCTAAGTCTCAACAAACTGCACCCTCCACCAATACACCCCCTAGTCTCTCGTGGTTAGCCTCAGAACTAGACCAAACACAGACACACACACACACACACACGCACACACAGATTTGGCCAGAGCAGGTGTGTTGTTGAATATGGTTTTGGAGATACTCAGATTAAACCTGGCAGGTTGAAGGATCAGCCTACAGTCCCTCTGAGTGATGGATGGAAGAAGTATTTCTCTAGCCGAGCCTTGTGCAGCAACACCAGAGAGAATATTGCTACCAACCAGTCAGTGGGGGTTGGGGGGGTACTCGAGTCACCATTTTCTTCCCTGTATTTAAAGCTGTCAGTGATATTTAATCCCTTTAGGAGAAGCCTTCTCACTAACACTCCTAAACCATTATATTCTATCTGGACTGAGAACACTTCAATAAAACGCATCAAATTTCCACTCAGCATGTCTGTGTCCTTACTAAAGAAACCAAAATCAGCTATTCCTTCTGTCATCGTCTCTGAAACAACACTAGGCATCTCCCAGTGGTGAACATTAAAACAGCAGAAAAATGAAATACCTCATCAAATACTGCATATTTAAATTACAGCTGTAGATAACATGACCAGAACATGTAGATTTGGATATGTGTGCATAGATAGTTGCCCACTGTGGAAGAGTCATATGTACAGAAAAAAAGACAATGAACATCGTTGTCTCATCACATCATTAGAACATATTAATAGCTGGAGGTAGCATACATACAGAAATGTGTCCAGAGATACAAACTGACTCATAATCATAAAATGGACTGAATGTCCAAGCTGTAACTGAATGTGTGGAACTGAATCAATGTGAAGCAGAACATGGAGCTCAGCAAACCTTCCCTGGATAAAGTTCAGGTTAGAAAAATAATAATGCTCTCCCAAAGCCAGAAACATCAAATCAAATTTATTTAAGGACAATTTAACACAGAAGTTTCACAATATATTTTCTACATCAAAGACAATAAAGACAACTAGAAAAGTTAATTTGTATGGATTAGCTGAAAGCAGCTGGAAGGCTTTAGCTTGAAAGGTTAAAAAGTTAAATCCGTTACAATCCATTTTAAAAAGATTTATAATTTGACCACCAGATGACAGTATTCACTCTCTGCCATTCATGTATGTGAGAAATATTAAAAATAAACGTATAAAGATCTCAAAGTTCAATACATCCACACATCTCGTAAAGTGCCTGAACATTTTAAAGTTGGATCAGGCAGAGAAAAGTAGAAGGTTTGTAGAAGTTGTCAAATCCAAATATTATTATTATTATCATTATTATTATTATTATTATTATTTAGAGAGAATAATAAAGAAATAGCAGGGATAACATTATTGTGTTGTACTGTCAGTGTGTGTGTGTGTGTGTGTGTGTGTGTGTGTGTGTGTGTGTGTGTGTGTGTGTGTGTGTGTGAATAAATTGTTGATGGCATGGAGACAAATCAGAAACAATATCTGTAACAACTTCTTTAGCTTCCATTTTATCATTTAATCATTTCAGAAAAAACACATTCCTGCCTCTGTAGGTTCAGAACTGGTGATGAACCAGAACCACAACAGTGAGACCTGGTGTGAGATATCAGATATTGTTGTTCAGTAAGTTTGATGAAAGCTATTAAAACCCTACTGCAGAACTTCAGAGGTGAGGTCAGTGAGGAAGATTCTTTTCTTTATTCCTGAAAACATATTTTGTTTTTACCCGACAGCAGAGAGAATATTTGACGCCAACAAGCCAGAAAACAGTCTTACTGTCCACAGATTCAGTTTCCCCTTCTCCATCACTGAAGCAGCTCCAGGTCCTGATTCATTAAACTCACTGTAGAAACAGCTGATGAGAAAGACTTACTACTGAATAAACTGTACACACTGCTTTCAACTAGAAGATGGACGATGGATCCTGATGAGATCTCCACGCCTCCTCTGACAAAATGACTCCTGACGTGGTAGTAAGTCTTAAGATGGTTCAGAAGTTTAATAAGAACCCATAATGTGCTTTACTAAGTATAGTTATTATTTGAAGACTTAACCACCAGTGATTTTGAAACACTGATTGATGAATTTCAAGTTGCAACATTCTTCCAAAATGGAGATACTGTGTTTTGGAATAAAACACCTTAAATTCTCCTCATTGTAGCGAGAGGAGGTGCTGCTCTCATTTCTCCTCCTTGTGGGGCTGGGGGAGGGGGAGGAGGTGCTCCTTGTGGGGCTGGGGGAGGGGGAGGAGGTGCTCCTTGTGGGGCTGGGGGAGGGCCAGGGGGTGTTTGTTGTCTCCTCTGTCATGCCAGCAGACGTCCAGCAGAGGGTAGACTTTCCCCTGGAGCTCCAGCCTGAAGCTGTAGACGAGCCCCAGCTCATCAGGACTGTCAGCGTTATAGAAGGTCAGCGCCCCACCCTCGTAGTCCAGGAAGACGCCCACCCGGCGGGGCGGGGCCGAGACCGGCAGGACCACCCGGGGCGAGGTGAAGGCTTCGTAGACCCGCCCCTCCCTCAGTCCGATCAGCCAAACGCCACTCTCTGGGTTCTTGGCCAGCTTGGCCTTTCGATTGGTTGTTCCTTTGATCAGACCCAGTCGCCATTTTGGTTTGTCGCCAACCTCCACCTGGACAGCCAGAACCAGAACCAGAACCACTGTGATTCTCTAAGTACCTGAAAGCCCTGACACACAGTGGTAACAGCAACACAAAGTGAAAATTTTGCACTTGGCACTTTTTCACAAATATATCTTTGCTCCTTCTTGAACATCCATTGCATCTGACACCATTTATCCTTTTACTAATCTTTCCCAGTCTCTACTGTAACCTGCGTTAGCGTCCAGCTGTAGGACCACTAACCTCCCAGTAGTGTTTCCCAGAGGAGAAGCCTCGGTTGGCCAGGACACAGTAGCTGTAACTGAACCTCTCTGGGTTGTTGGGGAGCCTCCGGAGAAGGACCCCACATCCCACCACCGTGTCCCCATGGCGGAGCTCCAGCATCGGGTGGGCGGTCAGAGGGTCCAGCCTCAGCAGCTCTGGAGCTGGAGAAGGAAGAAACACAATCACCAGGCTGGGAAACTACCACCAGACACCAGATAAGTACTGGGAAACTACCACTAGAGACCAGTTAAGTACTGGGAAATGACTACCATACACCAGACAAATGTGCTGGTAAATGTTAGTCTGTGTCTGGTTTGTTAGTCTGCTCTACAGGTAACTAACAGACAGGCAGACAGACAGACAAGTAGATAGAAGAGTAGACAGACAGACAGGTAGACAGGCAGACAGGTAGGCAGGCAGACAGGTGTACCAGGGAGGACTTGGCGTTGCAGTCTCCTCCACACGGTGAGTTTGATGTCACTGTGGTTAAAACCTGGTTTGAAGTTCACAGAGCTGAACATCCTCTCCTCCCTCTGCTGCAGCTCCTGGCTCTCTCTGAACCTGAGAGAGAGAGAGGGAGAGAGAGAGAGAGAGAGAGAAACAGAGAGAGAGAGAGAGAGAGAGAGAGAGAGAGAGACCATCGTGACTGAGAAAAAACTGAGAAAATCCTTGACAAGATACAGACTTAGTGAACACAGCCTGGCTGTAGAAACAGACCTGGCAACCCAGAGAGGAGCGGCTGTGTTCACTCTGCTGAGGAAGAGGAGGAGACAGAGCTGACCTTCCTCTCACACTGTGCAAACTCTGCAGGAATCAGAGATCTCTACCTCCACAAATTCAAATCAATATACACAGATTTTGAAAACCTCCCATCAAATGAAAAAAAAAGTTTGCCTCTACTGCAGCCAAATATCTCAGCCTGTCTCTGTCTGACAGGAGACACACTGACACTGTCACATATTTAGAGAAATTGATCGATTGTTAATTAATTGTTGTATATTTGTTGACATATCAGTTGTACATTTAAGTTTGATTACTGTTAATTGAATTTGTTGACTTTGCTTTGGCAATATGTACTTTTGTATTTCATGCCAATAAAGCACCTTGAATTGAATTGAATTGAATTGAATTGAATTGAGAGAGAGACAGAGAGAGGGAGAGAGAGAGAGAGAGACAGGAGACAGAGAGAGGGAGAGAGAGAGAGAGAGGGAGAGAGAGGGGGAGAGACAGAGAGAGGGAGAGACAGAGAGAGAGAGAGAGAGAGAGAGAGACAGAGAGAGGGAGAGAGAGAGAGAGAGAGAGACAGAGAGAGGGAGAGAGAGAGAGAGATCAGTAAATGAGGGATCAGCACATGACAAATGTTCCTGGTCTTCGCTGGATAAGCAAATGACAAAATAGAGGAGAATAGAGATATTACCTTGGAGCGATCGAGCCATACTTCTATGGAGAGAGAGAGAGAGAGAGAGAGGAAATGTGATTACTTCATGGTTAGTTAATATCTGGACTACCATGAAGTCTAATTAAATTAGGCTAAACTAGATCAGACTGATTTAAATTAGACTAAAATAAACTACAGTAAACTAACAGAGCAGCAACTTACTAAACTAAACTAAACTAAACTAAACTAAACTAAACTAAACTGCATTACTGTGCTTTGAGCCAGTCAGCACCATGGACCGTGATCGGCAGAACAGCGGCAGATCAGTCTGGAAGGCCGTTCAGCCGATCACTTCGTCCCGTCATTTTGTCCCGTCATTTCGTCCCGTCCCTTCGTCCCGTCATTTCGTCCCGTCCCTTTGTCCCGTCCCTTTGTCCCGTCCCTTTGTCCCGTCCCTTTGTCCCGTCCCTTTGTCCCGTCATTTCTTCCCGTCCCTTCGTCCCGTCCCTTCGTCCCGTCCCTTCGTCCCGTCCCTTTGTCCCGTCACTAGCCCGATCCTCGCTGAGTTTGATTTGAAATGATCCTTCCTCACTGAATATCGTGTTCAATGTTTGGTTTACTGGAATAACTATGGGTCAGTTAGTATGTGAATCATGGTTTATGGAGCTAGATATTTTTATATTTATTGACAAAATTGCATTTAATTTACCTGGATATTGGATTAACGGAATATTGTGTTTAAAAATGATTTATTGTAATATGATTCCAGTGGCCTTATTCCAGTGTATTAACCTGTGGAAAAGTATTAAGTACACAATATTACTCTGTAGGTAATGATGTAAATCTTCTTAATACACACCATTGGAATGGATTCATTAACAGTGTGGTTAGAGTTCAGTTTCGATACCATCATGAAGTCGAGGTGCTGAACTAAACTTTACTAAACTAGACAAGACTAGATCAGACCGGACCAGAGTAAACTGTAGATACCATGATGAAGTCCAGGTGGCCCTCGTTGCTGAGGTTCTGCAGGGTGCTCTGGGCGTCCTGCAGGCGGGTCAGGTTGTGGTTCAGTTGGTCAGTCTGGTTCTGGAGGGAGGAGATGAGGGCGGCGGCCGAACTCTCCACCCGCTGCATAAACCCCGCCTCCTCCAACTCCAGGCAGCGCCGCAGATCGCCAAACTCCTTCCGCACCACCCACTTCAGCACGTCAGACTCGTTCTGATTGGACAGAGAGCAGCGGTGAGCCTCGCCCTGTCGCCCCCTAGTGGCCGGATTCAAAGCTCAGCGAGACCGGCTCGGTGTCTCCATGGGGAGGCCGCCTCCGTCCAGACACATCCGAGGTGATGTCAGACAGGATGATGCATGCTGGGACTTTCTTTTGGTATGTAAAAAAAGACACTGATTGGCCTAATGGAGGCTCATTAATTAAAGGTGAAGTTTGAGACTTTGAAAGGCCATGATGCTACACCGCTGCTCTGACTTTTTAAACTTGGAGGGACGATCTTGTTACTGATGTAGTATGATGTTTGTGAATATGTATCTTTTATTTTTTTATCTTTTGTGTGTTAGCACCTTGGTCCGTGAGGAATGACATTTCGTTCAGCCGTATACTATGTATGTGGATGAATGACAATAAGCTTGAACTTGAACTTGAACTTGAACTTGAACTTGAACTTGAACTTGATTGGTCCAATGGACGCCTACATCATTCCTGTTGGACGACATGTTTCACTTGTTTTGTATTTGTCAATGAAATGGATTCATTATATGGGATTTCCCCATGTATTATTATTATTATTATCATTATTATCATTATTATTATTATTAAATGTGAGATACATTAGGTCTGTGAGGTATTCAGGTTCCAGACTGAAGTGACCTACAGTGATCCTGGATTTGTTGTAGGCCATTTTGCAGATCTGATCCTCCAGTTTACGTTTCTGGGTCTGGAACTCAGTCATCAGACAGGAGATATCCTCCTGAAGACAGACAGGCAGCAAGACAGACAGACAGGCAGGAAGACAGGATGAGGAATGTTCCGAGTGTATTAATTATTCTGTAAGAGTCTTTTCAGCAGGTCCATCATAAACAGCTCCACATCCAAACAAACCATTTACAGATTGTGGTTAGTCGTCACATACTCTTATTCATTATAGCTGATGCACATAGTTATATTCTGAGGAAATAAAATTGAAAGTAAACACAGATGAGTACAGCATGTTCCTGTAAATTTCCTGATGCCTCAGGGATAATATCTGCAGCCGTGTTCCTCAGCTGAACCTTTGACACAAAATGGAGAACTGGTAGTAAAAGTGTCTGGTCAGGGTCAGCGGGCCTTTGACTCGCTCCAGGCCCAGATGAGCTGTAGCAGGACCAGGTCTTCACTCTCCTGCTTCTCTAACCTCTAGACCAGCAGCCAGTCTGTTGCTCTTGTTGTTGTTCCGTTGATAGAAACTGGGACGAGAACTTGAGCCCCCCAGGTCTTTATCGCACTGTGGCGGCGGTTTGGTGATATGATGTAAACTTTCTGAAGTGGCAGCTAGCCGGCTAACAGCTCCTTATCTGCACTCTGTCAACAGTATGAAACTGCTCTCCGTTTACTCAGCCTGCAGCCACATCTGATCTGGACCGACAGAAACCAGATTCTGATGTGGTCAGTAGGTAGAGCAAGGCACTAACACTAGCTGGATCCCTCTGGGACTCCCATACTGATGGTGTAGCAGGTTTTGTTGTGTTTCATGTGGTTTGTGTTTTGAGGAGATGAACTGTTAGGAGCAAAGACCAGGACTGTTGAATCTGATCTCACACTTTCTCTGTTGAAACGGACATGATGTGTGTCACAAAGAGTTTAAGCTCTTGGGGCCAGTTGCATAAAGATAGACCTGGTCTTAGACTTAAATATGACTTCAAATATGACGTCAAACTTGCTATAGACATTTATATTTACCTGTTCCTACTATTTCTTGATTGTTGTAGATCTCTAACAGCTTGTTTCACTCTCTAAAGACTCGCTCTCTTCTTCAGACTCTTCCCAAAAATCAAAGATTTGGCATCTTGTCTGAAACAGCTTCAGTGTTTAAACTTCCCACTCTGACAGCTAGGCCGACTCGTTGCCATAACAACAAAGTTCTTAACTCAAGATTAGCCGGGGAAGGTGACTAACTCTCCTACATTTAATAAGTCAGTTGTAATATTTAAGTAACAGCCAGTCTTAATTAGACTAGTCCAACCTGAGAATCTAAGACCAGTCAAAGGCTTAGACTGGTCTTATACTAGCTTTATGCAACTGGCCCCTGGTTAGTTTCCAGTTAGGCTTCAGTGTCATGACCTCTGACCCTCCCAGGGCAGCTCATTTGAATAATTCATGCTAGAGCACTGACAGGCACACCCCCTCCTCTCTTCCCTGGGAGAGTTTCTGTTTCCATCAGCAGGGATCCATTAGATTAGCATTAACGCTGTGAAACGAGGCCCTGGCTGGTAATAAGTGCTTCTCCATAGCAGGGCCGAACGAGGCCTCGTCAGCAACATTTTTACCTTTTAGTCATTTAGCTAATGCTCTTATCCAGACATCACTCAGTAGCTCTCTAAACAGCAGTCTGTGATGGTTTCAGTCCCTCAGTGCGAACAGACTTGATCTTTAGAATCAGCAGATTGATATCAACAATCTGTGTTTTATCGTGTGTTGTAACCATGGTGATGGGCTGAAGTTGCAGAGAAACAGGAAATAGGAAGAAGATGAGATTAATTAAGCCTCATGTGGATCTGGTAATGTTTTAACAAAAAATTCCTCTAAACTCTAATTCTGCAGTCTTTCTATTCCAAACAGCCGGACTGGGCAAATCCCACATCCTGACCTGTGGGCCAGATGGGACTTCAACCTACTTCCTGAACTATTTACATCTGACACAATGTCTGAAGTCACAGTGAAACCACCAACTAAACAAGCATCAAGTCTGGTTGGGGTTGGGATTTGAACCCACGCCTCCATTCAGAGAGCTGAAACCCTGGCACCTCAGATGATTCAGTGTCCTGACTGTGTGTGTGTGTGTGTGTGTGTGTGTGTGTGTGTGTGGGGAAAACACATCTGTGGTGCAGCTGTTGTCCCTATGGTTTGTCTTTCCAGACATCCTGCAGAGACCGAGCAGGCTGACACAGAGGATTAGACGGAGCTGGAGGAGCTCAGGGAGGAGATGCTGCACCTTCATGCGGCTGTAGACGGAGCTGACGGGGGTGATCTTGTGTCCGCGGTGCGCCCCGATGCTCCCGCACAGCCCGCAGATCACCGTCCGCTCGTCCTCACAGTACAGGCTGAGCGGGTTGTGGTGCTGGGGACAGGACTCCGGCTGGGCCCGCCCCGACACGCTCACATCCTGACGGGACGCATTCAACAATACACAAAGTTTTAATCTTTTAAATCGCTTCTTAAAACTTTTTCTTTACTTGTTTTAATTAAAGAGTATGATGTTTTGATTTAAGAGAATGATGTTTGCTTTTATTTGATTGTTAAAGGAGTAAGTAAAAAAAATGCTATATCATAAAGCTTATTACTATCATTATTATTATTACACGGCTTTGTTTCTCGATTCTGACCGTCGCTATGGACGCAGTTCTGATCATAGCTTCTGGAGGACCACATCCAATCATATCAATCCGCAGAAAGAAGTCCGGTAAATTTAACGGTTAATTTAAATTTAACAACGTCAGCTCATTCGCGACGTCCTGTGGCAAAACAACGTTTCATTGTGAAATAATGACCTCTTCAGGGTGATGCAGGACCCCAACGCGGTGGGGTTTATTTCGCAATAATAACCCGCTCGCTGTACATTATCCCTTACTTATTACATTACATTATTATCATAATGTTAAAAACCAATGTGTTTTAATAGCCTTCATCAGGGCTACAGAATTGCATAATAACATGACATCCAAGATGGCCATCTTAGCACCCACAGACTAGATACACCAGTATTATTATATTACATTATATATTATATTATTATATAGTACTATTTATTGATATCACTGATGAGGTGGCCGTCATGGTCTCACGCCCCCTGGTGTCCACAGTGTGCTGACAGATGTTTGGTTTTACCTGCAGAGCCTCTATGATCCGGGCCAGGCTGACGTTAGGAGGAGGACTGTCTCCATCTACAGCACAGCGACACACCGGACACTGCAGCTGACCCAGCAGGTCCATGGTCATGGAACGCACACAGCACCTGGGACGGGACGGGGTGGGGCGGGGCGGGGCGGGGCGGGACGGGACGGGACGGGACGGGGCGGGACGGGACGGGGCGGGGCGGGACGGGACGGGACGGGACGGGACAGGAAAGGATGGCACAGGATGGCAGGGGACAGAACATGACAGGGTTAATCTAACTAATTTAGGGTTAGTTTAGGTTTACCTGCAGGAGGGTCCAAACCACATCGGACGTTCACCAAACCCCTCTAGTTACAGGACATATAGGTCATATAAGACAGACAGACAGACAGACAGACAGACAGACAGACAGACAGACAGACAGACAGTTATATGGAGTTATATGCACATACCTACAGTAGGAGTGTCCACACTGTAGCATCAGTGGCTCAGTGAAAGTGTCCAGGCAGACTGGACACCTGAGCTGGTCTTCCAGAGACTGCAGGCTCTGTCGACGCTCCATTTCCTCACTGCTCCTCAACACAGGGACCAGCACCCAAAGGACCAGCACTCAAAGGACCAGCAGTCAAAGGACCAGCACTCAAAGGACCAGCACTCACAGGACCAGCACTCAAAGGACCAGCACTCACAGGACCAGCACCCAAAGGACCAGCACTCACAGGACCAGCACTCAAAGGACCACCACTCAGAGGACCAGCACCCAAAGGACCAGCACTCAAAGGACCAGCACTCAAAGGACCAGCACTCAAAGGACCAGCACTCAAAGGACCAACAGTCAAAGGACCAGCACTCAAAGGACCAGCACTCAAAGGACCAGCACTCACAGGACCAGCACTCAAAGGACCAGCACTCACAGGACCAGCACCCAAAGGACCAGCACTCACAGGACCAGCACTCAAAGGACCAGCACTCAGAGGACCAGCACCCAAAGGACCAGCACTCAAAGGACCAGCACCCAAAGGACCAGCACTCACAGGACCAGCACTCACAGGACCGGAGCACCTGAAGATGGCTCTCAAGGAACAATATTCTGGAGAATATCAGTCCAGTTGATTTGACTTTATTTCAGTTTGACTCTCACTACAGAATTAGAGGTGATGGAAGATGATCAGGTCGACAACAGAAGGCTGGCCAGCTGCCATGACTGAGAACCCTGTAATGCAAGTCCAGCAGTAGCAGTAGTAGTAGTAGTAGCAGCACTTGTAGCAGTAGTAGTAGTAGTAGTAGTAGTAGTAGCAGTAGCAGTAGCAGTAGTAGCAGTAATAATAATAATAATAACCTTTATTTGTATAGCACCTTTCATACACGACATGCAGCTCAAAGTGCTTTACATCAATAGAAGGCAGATAAAAGACAGATAAAAAGATAAAATTTATATAAAAGAACAAGCAAAATGCACTGCATTAAAATAATCAAATCAAGTAAAATAGAAAGATAAAAGAACACAACAAATACTCCCACTTTTAGATGCACATTGTGAGTGAACCCATATGTTTTTCTGTAATTTTCTTTTCCCCTGTCCTTCCTGATTCTACTCTTGATCTGATATTTAGTCAGATCTCACTGCCTAAAGCAGACGAGAATCACAGATTCTCCTCTTGGTCAGAAACCTCACCATCCACAGATGGATGAGAATCATACAGGGTAAAGCTCTGTCCCCCCCCAACATATAGTGTTCACTGTGCAAGTAAGCATTACCTGGACAAGACCAGTGAAAATTTGTACTTGCCCGTGTCAGCTGTGTTGGGATCCAGAACAGAAACAGTTCAAATGAAGGCTGATTAAAAGCTAAGCTGAAAAGAGTTGTTAGCAGTCGTTTGAAAATGCGTACAGAGCCTCTCTGATATTCTTTGGGAGGGTGTTCCACAGTTTAGGAGCAGAGTTAAAAAAGGCTGCATCCCCAATAGCATCCCAGTAGCAGTAGCAGCAGCAGTAGTAGCAGTAGTAGTAGTAGTAGTAGTAGTAGTAGTAGCAGTAGTAGTAGTAGTAGTAGTAGTAGTAGTAGTAGTAGTAGTAGTAGTAGTAGTTCCAGCGGCAGTATTCCTGTAGCAGACCTGTCAGTTCTCAGACTGCGGGTGCCTTCAGTCCCTCAGGTGAACAGACGGACAGAGTGGGCGGAGCCAGGAGCTGATAGCAGGCTGTCGGCTGAAAACCACATAACTGTAGTTTTGGTGTTTTTCTTTGTCTTCCTTGACTTTCAAGTTTCCATGGTTGTTTATGTTGATTGGGTTTGAAAAACCTGTTAAAACCCCATTGTATCATTTCAGAAGCATATGGGTGCTAAATAGAAAATAAACATTTTCTAAAAACTGACTTTTTGCAGATATCAGTTTTTTACTCGACTATACCGTACTCTGGAACTTGACTAGTCAGACAGCAACCACCAACAACCCTTGAAACGCCATTATTATTATTATTATTATTATTATTATTATTATTATTATTATCATTATTATTTCTGAGCCACCAAAACTCATGGTATGACCTCAGAACCTTCTGGTTCAGTCTCAACAGCAGAATGATTTTTTTTGCTCTTGACAGCAATTGATATGATGTTTTTATCTGATAGCAGCGATAAGAGCAACCTGAGAGTCCTGGAGGTCACCTTCAGCCCTGAAACCCTAGATCTAGAGCTAATAGAGCTGAGAAACCCTAGATCTAGAGCTAATAGAGCTGAGAAACCCTAGATCTAGATCTAATAGAGCTGAGAAACCCTAGATCTAGATCTAATAGAGCTCTCATCTAGGTGATTAAATAAAGTGATATCTTATCTTAAATATTAGTGCTTATACTAACATGGCACAGTGTGAGGTGCAGCACAAAAACAGACAGGTGAGTCATTTGAATTAAACAGGCAAATATAAGGAGAACCAAAGCAAAGACTGGTCCATTCACCAACCCGTTAGTGAGCTCTAAGGTTTAGGTGACTGAAGTTTATATTTGTGTGTCGTTTTCTTTTCATGTTGCCTTGTTCTTGCAGCAAAATACACTTGTCACTCCACTACAGTGCCAATGTCCTGTTTTGCTGTTATTGTATTGTCTTTATGGAAACTGTGCAGCCGTTGCCTTGGTTACGCGGCCGTGGGTGCAACAGAAACGTGTCTTCCCCCTGAACGAGTTGTAGTAGAAAATACTGTATGTTCCCTCATGTTTCTGGACTGTGTCAGAAAGAGGAAAAATGCGATCCAAGATATTGAAGGTGATGTACAGACAATAAGCAAACGCCCCCTCAGATCAGTCACTTCCTGTGTGGTGCAGATTTCCCAGCAGCCACCACACCGCTCTGCTGCTGCATCACTTCCTGGTTTTCACTGAGGAGACACTGCAGGTTCTGCAGGTTTACAGTAAAGTTCAGCAGCTGGACACACTGTCACATCAGCAGGTAACAGTGAGCCTCCTTCTGGTTTCACTCCAGTCCTGCAAAAGAACAGAAGCTCTTAGATCACACAACAAGACTGTCTGCTATTTGTGCTAGGGAGTCCATCCAGACCTTTGCTAGGTCCAGACCTTTAGTAAATCCAGAGCTTTAGTAGATCCAGACGTTTGGTAGGTCCAGACCTTTAGTAAATCCAGAGCTTTAGTAGATCCAGACCTTTGGTAGGTCCAGACCTTTGGTAGATCCAGACCTTTAGTAGATCTAGACCTTTGGTAGATCCAGACCTTTGGTAGGTCCAGACCTTTGGTAGATCCAGACCTTTAGTAAATCCAGACCTTTGGTAGGTCCAGACTTTAGTTGATCCAGACCTTTGGTAGATCCAGACATTTAGTAGATCCATACCTTTAGTAGATCTAGACCTTTAGTAGATCCAGACCTTTAGTAGATCCAGACATTTATCTAGACCTTTAGTAGATCCAGACATTTAGTAGATCCATACCTTTAGTAGATCTAGACCTTTAGTAGATCCAGACCTTTAGTAGATCCAGACATTTATCTAGACCTTTAGTAGATCCAGACCTTTAGTAGATCTGGACCTTTAGTAGATCCAGACCTTTAGTAGATCCAGACCTTCGGTAGATCCAGACATTTATCTAGACCTTTAGTAGATCCAGACCTTTGGTAGATCCAGAACTTTAGTAGATCCAGACCTTTGGTAGATCCAGACCTTTAGTAGATCCAGACCTTTAGTAGATCTGGACCTTTGGTAGATCCAGAACTTTAGTAGATCCAGACCTTTGGTAGATCCAGACCTTTAGTAGATCCAGACCTTTGGTAGATCCAGACCTTTAGTAGATCCAGACCTTTAGTAGATCCAGACCTTTAGTAGATCCGGACCTTTAGTAGCTCCGGACCTTTGCTAGATCCAGAACTTTAGTAGATCCAGACCTTTGGTAGATCCAGACCTTTAGTAGATCCAGACCTTTAGTAGATCCAGACCTTTAGTAGCTCCAGACCTTTGCTAGATCCAGGCCTAAATGAGAGCTGATCTCACCACAGAGGGTTAAAGACCAGTTGTGACCAGATTGCTATCAGAGCTTATACACTCTCTGCTTTCAGACACTCAGCATGTTGTGGCTGCACTTAGAGAGCTAGAGTGAAGTGTGTGTGTGTGTGTGTGTGTGTGTGTGTGTGTGTGTGTGTGTGTGTGTGTGTGTGTGTGTGTGTGTGTGTGTGTGTGTGTTATTAGGATCTTTTTAACATCCTGGTCCCTATTCTTTTTAGACACAGCAAGATATTATATTATATTATATATTATATTACATTACATTATGTTTCTGAATGATTGGACCGGACAGGTACTTTCCCCAAAGTACCAGAGGAGGGCAGCACTGACACTACAGACAGGGAGGTCGTTACATCTACTGTATGAGCCAAACTAGAACTGAGTCCCTAGGCTCTAATCTATTCTACTGTACTGTAGTGTTCTGCTCTGCTCTAATCTGCTCTGATCTGTTCTATTCTCCTCTACTGTCAAATATGATGAGAAACTTAAACAGTGAGGCTGCAGCAGAGGTTTACACCTGGGACACCAGGTGAAGGCAAATAACTGTAAATACGAGGCAGGACTGACAATCACTGCTGTAAAGGGTGGTCATACACACACACACACACACACACACACACACACACACACACACACACACACACACACACACCAATCTCTTTGTTAAAAGTGCTATCTCATTAATTAGGACTGTTCAGGAAGTAGAGATGGACACACTTCCTTTTTTTTTTTTTTTAAATCCTCTTTATTTGGAAGCGACAGAGCTCAGATCCACATCAGGGTTCTCGACCCTCAGCCAGGCAGGAGGGAAGGGTCACGGGTCACAGGTTTGATCCCCAGTGTGTCCATCATCATGTCTCCTGCTGAAGTGTCTGTGAGCAAGACACTGAACCCCCACCTGCTCCCTGTGAGCCACTCTGCATAAAAGAGCCAACTAAATATGTCATGTGATCCTCTATTGCTCCCTGCAGGTCAGAGGTCAGGGTCTGGAGCTGGTAGGGATTCAGTGTTTTCAGCAGGTTGGGGGTCTGGACCCCGGTCTTTTTTAATTCTCATAATGTAACCTGTGTATTGCTTTGATGTTGTTTTGTGGTTTCAGTTTACCAAATCACATTTTTGTCACCGGAAGAAAAAACAATATTATCCAGAAAATCCAACACTGGCAGAGCGGCTGAACTGAGGAAGAGAATATAAACATATAAGAAGACTTTTATTCACTAAAGAGTGTGGCTGATTTAATTCTGCTCAATTTTAAAGTAAGCCCATAACATTTGGACTCTTGTGCTTTCTAATAATGTCACCAAACTGAAATATTAAATAGTAGGCTATATTATTTTAATTACTTCCCCGGGTGTCTGGCAGTGGCAAGAAAAGGACCTGACAACAAGTGAAAATCAAATATAAAAATATATTTCAAACAGATTTCCTCTTTATTGTAATTCTACACTTTCAACCAGGTAATGTGCAGAGTTGTTACTATGGCTCTCAATATTGTCTGAACGTTATGAGACACTGTGCATTTATGCTGTGGATATGAATTAATTAATGTATTAATTGCTATCTATCTATTGCTGCAGGTAAATAATTCACTCACGACTAAATCAATAGCGTTCATAAAGATAATTATTTGCGTGCGCTGAAGGATCGATCTGTAAAAACACGTTTCCTTCTAACTGCCCCTGATGCTCCAGAAGCTCCGGAAGCTCCAGAAGCTCCAGCTCTGGCTGTGTGAGTTCTGCCTTCTGTGTTCAGACCATCCAGCTAACTGCAGCTTGAACCTGGTTTTTGCAGGTTTGGGCTTAAGGCTCTGTCGCCCTGGTAACAAGTCTGGATAAACTGTTAACTCGCTTTGTGAAACAGAAAATCCTGGGCTTATGCCAAACTGTCAGCAAACTTATCCGGTTAACTGAGTTAGCCAGGAACGTGAAACAGGACCTGGGGCCTGGACTACGAAGCAGGTTCCTAACCCTAACCCAACATCTCCAGGATATCTTTGCAGCAGCTGGTTTAACTCTAACAACCTCTATCACACTGAATCTGTATCACGAAGGTGGTTTTCAACTCGTTAACTCAATCAGGCTTTCCCACTTCAGCTGTGTGTGTTCACATGAAAGAGGCGGAGTCTGTAACAAACAGCCAATCACACGCAACACGGACAGATCCAGATCAGCAGATTTAAGATTACATGAAATGTAATTGATCCCTGTGAGGAAATTAGATCGTTTTTGCACAAAAGTAAAATTATTCAGCAGGGAAAATGAAATAGGATACAAGCACACATGTAGAATCTAAAAATAAGAAATAAAAATAGTATCAAAAATAAAATAAAACAATAAAAGCAATAAACTCGACTGAACAATTGTGGGGTTACATAAATATAATGCTGCAGACAAATTCAACACATTAAGTAGACTGTAGAAGTGGGAAGGATGTGAAAGAAATGGATTAGGCTGCTAACATTTGTTTTTTCTCTCAATAAGAACATTATTATAATGAATAAATATGAGCAATACAAAAATACAACAGTGAACAGTAACACAGCTGCTGTTAGAGAGGATGGCTGGAGGAGAAATGCAGATTGTGTCATGCAGTGTAAATGTGAAGGTAAGCAGGCTTATCACTGCCTGTCACATGCAATATTACATTTAATTCACTGTTGATAACTATAGCCAGCTATTGTAAGCTACCAGCTGTTTGACAGAAGCTCTCTGTTATAGCCACAGAGGGCAAATCACCTGGAGTTATTCTCTCTGTAATATAATAAATCCTTATGGAAAGTGAAGTTGTTCTGCCTGTCGCCCTGCAGTCTTCTTCTTCTTCTCCTTCTACTTCAGTAGAATCCCTTTGTACTGTTATTTTTTTCATTTGAATGCAATGATTTTATTCATATGTGGTTTTGTTAATCTTGTTAAAGATTGTTTAAAACGATGACGCCAAACTGTCCAGGGAGCTGACTGGTGAGGAGGCTTTTTATCCGTTTGGATCCAGATCCTGAACAGAACCTGCTCTGGAGCAGGTTAGCTGTTCAGCATGAGTTGCTATGGCGACATACTCTGGTAAAAAGTAAACCGCCTTGGTGACACAGAAAACCCCGGACTAAACCTGAAGTGACCTCACTGACCCCAAATCCTGCTTCGTAGTACAGGCCTCTGATCTGGACACTAGACCGCCCTGCTGCCCCTTTAAATGACTAGAAGGTAAACACAGCAGCAGGTCTGTCATTGGCCGGACCGGGACCGACTACTTCCTGGTTCAGTTGCTACCAGAGAGACAACCAGTGGCTCCCCTTCAGGACAGCAGACAGTTTCTCTGCTTCGGCTCCTCACTGACCCTCCAGTCGAAGGTAAATTACTGAACTGAGCGCTCTGTGATGTAAAATGTCACAACTGTTTATTAGATCAGTGTTTAATAACCAGCTAGTATTATTATTATTAGTATTATCATTAGAACCAGCTAGTATTGTCAGATCCACGACCGGTCGGTCCAGATGCAGGTCCTGGTGGAGCCAAACCTCCTTCATGCAATGGAGGTCTGGAGAAATTCTCATTATAAATCGTGGGATAACAAAACCTCACTGAGCCAACGGCAGCTCTGATTGGCTCTGAGTTTGAAACAGGATTCTCCCACAAGCCCCCAGAAATGTCACTTCTGGTTTTATTAGAAGACGTTTCCGTCGTTAGCTTAGCTACAGCGCTAGCTACCTGATGAAAAATCAAGACTAGCTTCTGTTTTGCCAGCAGCAGCTCAGAGTCCAGCTGGAGCTTCTGCTTGTTTTTCTGTGCTCAGTGTTTTGATGTTTTCCTGTCAGTCTGCTGCTCTGATCGTTCACTGCTGTTTGCACCTTGCCAGAGTTTCGCTTCACCGGTCAACATGATCTCATAAAAAGCTGTGGTACGTTCCTCCTCCATGAACTGGATTCTGTGAAAACATAACTGGACACAACATTTTCATCTACAGGTTGGCTAACGGATAAGTTTAGGCAACTACAACATTTTGGTTATTGTTTGGGAAAGTTTAGGGTTAGGAAACCTTTCAAATTAAAACTTGACTCAGCAGAAATTCCCTGGGCCTCTGGTCTGTTTGTCGTGCTGCCTTCAGGTAACCGGTTAGCTCCACCTCAGCTCCACCACAGCTCCACCTCAGCTCCACCACAGCTCCACCCACAGCTCCACCATAGCTCCACCCACAGCTCCACCACAGCTCCACCTCAGCTCCACCACAGCTCCACCTCAGCTCCACCACAGCTCCACCCACAGCTCCACCATAGCTCCACCCACAGCTCCACCTCAGCTCCACCACAGCTCCACCTCAGCTCCACCTCAGCTCCACCACAGCTCCACCATAGCTCCACCTCAGCTCCACCACAGCTCCACCTCAGCTCCACCACAGCTCCACCACAGCTCCACCACAGCTCCACCTCAGCTCCACCATAGCTCCACCACAGCTCCACCTCAGCTCCACCATAGCTCCACCTCAGCTCCACCACAGCTCCACCCACAGCTCCACCACAGCTCCACCACAGCTCCACCATAGCTCCACCTCAGCTCCACCTCAGCTCCACCTCAGCTCCACCACAGCTCCACCATAGCTCCACCACAGCTCCACCATAGCTCCACCCACAGCTCCACCATAGCTCCACCTCAGCTCCACCACAGCTCCACCACAGCTCCACCATAGCTCCACCACAGCTCCACCACAGCTCCACCATAGCTCCACCTCAGCTCCACCATAGCTCCACCACAGCTCCACCACAGCTCCACCATAGCTCCACCTCAGCTCCACCATAGCTCCACCACAGCTCCACCTCAGCTCCACCATAGCTCCACCTCAGCTCCACCATAGCTCCACCACAGCTCCACCTCAGCTCCACCATAGCTCCACCACAGCTCCACCATAGCTCCACCACAGCTCCACCCACAGCTCCACCCACAGCCAAATCTGACTGGTTGAGTGATGGCGACAGTTCAGTGTTGCTGCACTTGTCTGTTGGGTTTAAATGTCCACAGACCTTCATTGTTTTAGTGGCTATGCAAGATTACAAGGTCATAGGTCAGTGTCTGAAATTTGAGAGAAAAAATCTACTACCTGATGGAGAGGAAATGACATCACATCACATGACACGCAGCAGACGGCACACCACAACAGCAGAAAGACAGACATGACTCAGGTGTTGAGATACAGCTATATACAGAAGATGGTCATGGAGGGAGGGATAGAGGATGGAGGGAGGGAGGGAAGGATGGATGGATGGAGGGAGGGAGGGATGGATAGAGGAAAGATGGAGGGAGGGAGAGAGGATGGATGGAGGGAGGGATGGATAGAGGATAGATGGAAGGAGGGAGGGAGGGATGGATAGAGGATAGATGGAGGGAGGGAGGGAGGGATGGATAGAGGATAGATGGAGGGAGGGATGGAGGGAGGGAGGGATAGAGGATAGATGGAGGGAGGGATGGAGGGAGGGAGGGATAGAGGATAGATGGAGGGAGGGAGAGAGGGAGGGATAGAGGATGGATGGAGAGAGGGAGGGATGGATAGAGGATGGATGGAGGGAGGGAGGGAGGGATGGATAGAGGAAAGATGGAGGGAGGGAGAGTGGATGGATGGAGGGAGGGATGGAGGGAGGGATAGAGGATGGATGGAGAGAGGGAGGGATGGATAGAGGATGGATGAGGGAGGGAGAGAGGGAGGGATAGAGGATGGATGGAGGGAGGGAGGGATGGATAGAGGAAAGATGGAGGGAGGGAGAGTGGATGGATGGAGGGAGGGATGGAGGGAGGGATAGAGGATGGATGGAGAGAGGGAGGGATGGATAGAGGATGGATGAGGGAGGGAGAGAGGGAGGGATAGAGGATGGATGGAGGGAGGGAGGGATGGAGGGATGGATGGATAGAGGATGGATAGAGAATGGAGGGAGGGAGGGATGGAGGGAGGGAGGGATGGATAGAGGAAAGATGGAGGGAGGGAGAGTGGATGGATGGAGGGAGGGATGGAGGGGGGGATAGAGGATGGATGGAGAGAGGGAGGGATGGATAGAGGATGGATGAGGGAGGGAGAGAGGGAGGGATAGAGGATGGATGGAGGGAGGGAGGGATGGATAGAGGATGGATGAGGGAGGGAGGGATGGATGGATGGAGGGAGAGAGGGAGGGATGGATGGATAGAGGATGGATAGAGAATGGAGGGAGGGAGGGATGGAGGGAGGGATAGAGTATGGATGGAGAGATGGATGGAGGGAGGGAGGTGTCATAGCCCGGCACAGAGAGGCTGTGATGAAACTGTCCCCTCCTTCTTCCTCCTCCTCCCAGACTCCTGGAAGGAAGGAAGGAAGGAAGGAAAGAAGGAAGGAAGGAAGGAAGGAAGGAGCGAGGCAGCGTTCTGCTTCACTCTTTACTGTAAGAATAATAACTGTTAATATTTTAATGTAGCGCTAATCCTATAGAGGGCGCTTTGCACTGGGATTATGGTTACCATGGTGATGTGCCCGGGTCAAGCGGCCAGTGAATAATGAAGCCAATCCTGAAGTGCAGCAGTTCCTCTAGAGTCCGCTAGAGTCCGGCCCCAAAAACACAAAAACACCCGAAACCCACAACCAACTTCTGAGAAAAATATGAAGTCAATACATTTTTTCCACAAGAGGTTTTGGCCTCAGCAGCACATTTCACTGTGTGTCCTTATGGAGATTTTAACAGATATAACAGATAAAACACGGGGTTGTTTTCCTAGAGATTGACAGTTCGCCTGTCCAGTGATCAACAGGTCAGCGATTACAGGCCAATAGTAGGAGGAGTTGTGGCTCTGTACAAATCCCAAACTCCGCCCCCCTCCACCTTGGCTCCACCCTCTGCCTCTCTTTGGCTGCTCCGCTCTAAAAAATGTCAACATGGCGGCGACCGTAAACACAATCTGCAGCTTCAAAACCCCTCAGAAGACAATGGGTGATGTCACGCTCACTACTACATTACAATATATTACATCACGTCATTTAGCAGAAACTTTTGTCCAAAGCGACTTACAATATGCGGATGCCATCTACTCCATCTGAAACATGAATTAGAAACCAAGTCATAGTGAGACAGGTTTAGCATTTAGCTCAACCCCAGTTCCATGTCAGGAATGCTCAGGTATAATAACTACATATTTAGACGGTGGTCTGTTAATAATAAAACTGTTTTTTTTGTTTTACAAAAATCACAGACAACCGAAAAGATCTACATGTGTCTCCCAGTCAAATGTGTCTGCTGGAGGTCACATCCGCACAGCTAGTGTTGATCAGGTAAGAGTCTTAACGTTACCTATCATACAGGCAGCGTGTGGTGGGAAACCTGTCTGCTCAGCTAGCTGTTTTGTTGGCCTTAAAGCTCCATCTCCTCCAGTGTCCAGAGTTGTATTTTGTGTCTTTCTGTCCATTCAAAGCTGTGTGTGTGGTGTCATGAACCAAAAACACTCTCAATCCATTTCTCCACGTTCATTTTCCAGCATCTCTCTGAGCCTTACCAAGAACAGGCCGTTTCTGTCTCCGTATCTTTAAGGCTCATTAATATTAACGACCCTCTGTTCCCATTGGCTAACCGTTTCCAGAGTGAAACGTGAGACGCCGCGGCCCGGCGGCTACAGGTAGGGAAAACTCTCCAGTAATAAACAACGACAACCGCTCAACCGCTTTGAAAAAAACACTTTGTTAGTCTATTATTTCTTACAAAAATGATAATGAGCGAACCTTTGTGACATCACAAAGTTACGGAAGTCCAAACGGCTCGTTTAGAGGCTCGCTGCACTAATATGGATTGTGTGGATTTAGTTTTGATACTTTCACCATGTTTAGATAGACCATCCAACTCCTTTATCACCACAGAGGAAGAGGAGTCCTGCTTTACATGATGTGGGACCTTCAAGTGGAAGTTTGTCTGAGGAAACAAAGTTGGGCAGGACTCTGAGGACTACAGCTTCCTGACTACAAAGTGGAAGTATGCCGCCATGCTCACTTTCCCAGCGTATTAATCATGGGTAGCTGAGCATTATGGGAATTGTCAGCACAGCTGGAACGTGTCTTTGACCAATTGAATTACTTGGCTGAGACTTGTATGAGTCCAATACTGAGACAGTGTGGTGGGTAGCCTGACTACTGTAATGTAAAGGATGTAAAGTAAAGGATGTTAGATGTTATATTTACAGGAAAGGATGTTATATGAACAGTAAATCACATGATGCTAACTGCTGCCTCAGCTGTTTTTCTAGTGAAGTTAGCAGTTTCTATTAGTGTTTCTCTGTTAGGGAATGACTGGGGGGTCGTACACAGTCGGTAGGAGGGATAGCGGTACAGGGCTATGGGTATTATTATTATTTATTATATTACTATTATAAACACACATCACATTATTGTGCAGCTCTCTCACATGCTTCCCGGTGTTTACACCACGACAGATGGGTCCAGACCTGATCTGGTCTTCTACTGACTGTTTAAACAGGACAATCCAAATTCAGAACGGCTTCTGTTCAGTTGGGAAGGGAGCAGGTCTGGACCAGGAAGAGTTAAACATCAGGTCCGGAAATTAACGAGTTCCTCAGTACGGCAGTGCAGACCCAGGATCAGAAGTGGTGAGGTTAGCGTCACTCGTCAGTGTGGGTTCTGCCCGTTAGCGGCTGTAGGGATGTTTAACTCTCTGCGGTCCAGATCCGGTTTCCTCATGACTGTCTAAACCGGATGAACCAGACTCACTGTGGTTTCTGTTCAGACATCCAGGAGGAGATCAGGTCTGGACAAGAAAGAGTTCTAAACCAGAGCTTTATTGCCTGTCTAAACCCAGTCTGTGGTAACCACGGCGACTGGCGGGTCCGGTTACTCGGACACTTTGACCCGGAAGGTGACACGACCCAGGAACTTGTCACGGTCGTCGTCGTTGCGCAGGTCCGAACCTTCAACCTTACACTCCACCGTCTGCTCCACGTTGTAGTCGTCCTTCGTTAGCAACAGCTTCACCGCTACCAGGGGCTGCACATAGTCAGGCTGCAGAGAGAGAGACAAGTAGTTGGACTGGAGAGAGAGACAGTTGGACTGGAGAGAGACTGACTAATTAACTGACTGACTAATTAACTGACTAACTGACTGACTGACTGACTGACTAATTAACTGACTGACTGACTGACTGACTGGCTAATTAACTGACTGACTGACTAATTAACTGACTGACTGACTGACTGACTGACTGACTGACTGACTAATTAACTGACTGACTGACTAATTAACTGACTGACTGACTGACTGACTGACTGACTGACTGACTAATTAACTGACTGACTGACTAATTAACTGACTGACTGACTAATTAACTGACTGACTGACTGACTAATTAACTGACTGACTAATCGACTGACTGACTGACTAATTAACTGACTGACTAATCGACTGACTGACTGACTGACTGACTAATTAACTGACTAACTGACTGACTGACTGACTGACTAATTAACTGACTGACTGACTGACTGACTGACTAATTAACTGACTGACTAATCGACTGATTGACTGACTGACTGACTGACTGACTAATTAACTGACTGACTGACTGACTGACTAATTAACTGACTGACTGACTGACTAACTGACTGACTGACTGATTAACTGACTGACTGACTGACTGACTGACTAATTAACTGACTGACTGACTGACTAACTGACTGACTGACTGATTAACTGACTGACTAATCGACTGACTGACTGACTAATTAACTGACTAACTGACTGACTGACTGACTGACTGACTAATTAACTGACTGACTGACTGACTGACTAATTAACTGACTGACTGACTGACTGACTAATTAACTGACTGACTGACTGACTGACTGACTGACTGACTAATTAACTGACTGACTGACTGACTAATTAACTGACTGACTGACTGACTAATTAACTGACTGACTGACTGACTGACTGACTAACTGACTGACTAATTAACTGACTGACTGACTGACTGACTGACTAACTGACTGACTAATTAACTGACTGACTGACTGACAGTTGAAATGATTTTGTTGATTTTGTTGTTTTTGTAGATATTTTTTGTTTTGTCTGTTTTTTGTTGTGTTTTTTATGTTTATCATAATTTTATAATTTGATCATTTTGTTTGGGTATTATGTGTAAAATACTAAAAATAAAAAAATGTATATTGTTTTAATTTTTTTTACTGACTTACTGGCTTACTGACTAACTGACTAACCGACTAACTAACTAATTAACTAATTAACTAACTAACTGACTGACTAACTAATAACCAACTAAGTGACTAGTGGAGGCAAGGCATGACTGACAAACTACCTCACTAGTTAATAGGTGAAGGTTACTCAGATGGGCCTTCTTGCCATGGTAGGGGAAGTACGTAGCTAACTTACTGACTAAATAACTAGTTATCTGATAGAGTTACTCACAAGGGCTTTCAAGGGTGTGTAACTAATTAAGTAACTAGCTAGTTAAGAGATAAGTCTGCTAACAAACTAACAAGTAACTGGTTACTCACATGGGCTTTTTTGCCGTAGTAGGGAAAGTACATCTTGTCCAGACGACCCTCTGATGGGAAGTACTGCATCAATAACGGACTGTCTCTCTGCCAGAGACAGGAGAGAGAGACAAAGAGAGAGAGAGAGGTGAGAGAAGAGAGACAGAAAGCAATGTTCTCTTCAAAGTGAGTCAGTCTACAGTCAGTTTACAGTAAATCTACAGTCAGTTTACTGTCAGTCTACAGTCCATTTACAATGAGTCTAACTAATAAACTAGCTTTTAATGACAGATGTGAATTGGTATGTGTTCTGTTTAAGTTGTTCTAGCATGGATTACCTGAGCCTCGATCACTGAGGACTTGAGACTCGACTCAGACATGACCTCCGTGACTCAGACTCAGACTCAGGTTGGGACATTGAAGACTTGGGACCTGACTTGGGCTCAAGGTTTGATGACTCGACTACAACACTGGTGTGTTGTCAGCCTGTGTTACTTAAACACAGAGTTTCTAACTGTGTTTTTACAGTGCTCATCACGCCAGTCAGTGGGACCAGATGAATAGAGCTCAGACTGGATTCACCCAGGGAATACAGATCTGGATTGCAGCTCTCTCTGATCAAGAGTACTCTCTCTGATCCAGATCTGGTTTACGGCTCTCTCTGATCCAGATCTGGTTCACGGCTCTCTCTGATCCAGATCTGGTTCACGGCTCTCTCTGATCCAGATTTGGTCTCCTGCTGTCTGAACAGAAACCACGTGGGATCCGGTTCATCCTGTTTAGACAGCCGAGGGAAACCAGGTCTGTGTCAAACAGAACCAGATCTAGCATGCCTGTGTAAACGCAGCCTTAGATGGTTTTGGTGTTAAGATGTTTTTTGGTGTTAGAATGTTCCAACTGCAGAGGGGGATCATGGGATAGCTTGCTTAGCAAAGGACCAACGGCACAGCAGAGCAGAAAGGTTTACTTCAACAGCAGGAAGCTTGGAGTAGGTCCAATCCCTCACACACCAGCACCTACACCCAGTCAGTTTCTACTGATTACTGACCGCTTAAATATTTAAAGGGACAGTTTGTAAGAAGTCATTCTGATTTATGAAGAACTGAGAGCGGCCTCAGTCCGCCTGGACAGCACCAGCAGCACTGTTTTGGTTGGGGAGACACTGGAAACAGAAGTCGTTTTGTTAGCAATGCTAGAGGAAGGACAGTAAGGCACAGTGGATAGAAAAACTCCTGTGCCCAAAATGTCACA
>NW_027280633.1:0-68950 GCF_046629955.1 Centroberyx affinis | reverse complement strand
GAGAGTATATGAGGACTCGAAGATTAACATAGCGAGAACTCAACGGCACAGTGTAGTGATTAGTAAGGCAACTGTTAAATCGAGCAGAATTCAAATAAACCCATGCATGCACATACAAATCCTCAGTCAAATGTTCTTGTATTTCTTAATCTGTCGCAGTGAGTTAACTGCTTACTTCACTCATGTCTGTGAGTGAAGATGGATGTAAAGTTAAATGAATCAAAGTAAAATTACATTAGAACAAAATCATACTGCTGGCAAACTAAATAGCATCTTCTTAGCAGTGGTGGAAAGTAAGTACATTTACTCAAGTACTGTACTTAAGTACAATTTTGAGGTACTTCTACTTTACTTGAGTATTTCCATTTTATGCTACTTTGTACTTATACTCCACTACATTTTAGAGGGAAATATTGTACTTTTTACTCCATTACATTTATTTCACAGCTATAGTTACTAGTATACTTTTCAGATCAATATTTTATATTTAAAACATTTGATCATCTTTATAAAATAACTATAAAATAACATTGTTATAGATTAGACTACCCAAAAGTATAGCTAAATTGTTAAGATTAGCTTCACGTTGACAACTTTAAAATGCTGCTTACATGTACATGTATGTCAATAAATAAGTATTAATATTCCAATAATTTATGAAAAATATAACTCTAAATGGGGACAGTTTGCATAATGAGTACGTTTACTTTGATACTCTAAGTACATTTTGCTGCCAATTATGTACTTATGTACTTTTACTTAAGTAAGATTTTGAATGCAGGACTTTTACTTGTCATGGAGTATCTTTACATTGTTGTATTGCTACTTCTTAAGTAAAAGATCTCAGTAGTTCTTCCACTACTGCACCAATATGAACAACAATTTCAATTTCGTTTCAGAAAAACGTCAACAGTTTTTTCCTTAAAAGACCCTATCCTTAGATAACTTGCATCAGTTTTAAGTGGGTTTACCCTCCACTACATCCCCGTTTATGATGCCATATTATAAATACTTTCTGCTTATTAATCCATGTAGCACCCAGTAATCTAATAATTTCCTGAAAATGTAATAACGCCTGAAAATGTAATCAAATTTGCACTTAACTTGATCAAAAATGTAATAAAACCCAATAATGTAATAACTTGACCAATAATGTAATAAAATGTCCTGACTGATATTGTAATAACATTTTACCGATAATGTAATACCTTTCAATATAATAAAACCCAATAATGTAATAACTTGACCAATAATGTAATAATGATATTGTAATAGCATATTTATGTTTATTTATATATTTCATGTTTGTGTAGCTAGTGCTGGAGATATTTTCAGTTTAGCTCCACTAGAGCTCCACCTAGTGGCCAAAATGATTGGCTGTTCATTATATTATTTTGACTCAATTAGTCTGGATGGGATGTTCTTCGTTGCAGCCCCGTTTTGATTAAGGTTGATAAGTTGGGTGTACTTTTACATATTATAATATATTATAATAACTGAGCACACGTGAATTTTTTTGAGCAGAATAACACTGCTTTTATGATTGTATGATTTCAAAAATACATGGCTTTCAATTGGAAAATAAGCATTCTTCCCTTTAAGGGAGTCTCAGACTTTTTGCAGATATTTTTACAGTTTATTTGTCCAATAACATCAATTTAATAACATTATTAGGTCTCTTTTAATATATTATTTATATTATTTTCAATTGTGTTTGCAACCAGATCATTGTCATATCAAAGTTATATGGAAAATGAACGGCAAATATCTAATATACCCTATCCAAAAGAACGGTGACATCTGAAAGTAGTGTGCATATTCAGACACACTTACATAAGTATAAAAAATCTTTCTCTGCAACTGATTTTTTTTTCGATAAAGGGGACGCAATGCTTGGTTTTGTGTTTGGCTGCCATTTATCATCAGGATCTTTTAGAGATTCACCTCCCAACCACAGAGAAGGAAACCACAAGAAGAAAGCATTGAAGTAAAAACTGAATCCACGTCTCCCTATCTCACCCCTGTTCTTTCTCACCCTTCCTCCGTCCATTCCCCCTTCCCTTCTCCTCTCTTCCCTGCCCTCTCGCTATCTTTTCTTTCACATCTCTCTCCCTCCCCTTCCAAACCCTTCCTTCCACCCTTGCATCATTTCTTCCCTCTCAAGACAAACAGACATAAAGCAGAAACGCAGAGAGATGCCAGACACACAGGGTGAGATAAAGACACAGATACAGACTGAGAGACAGGCAGGCAGTTTGATATCAAACCTTTATTTTGTTACAGAGACACCACTGGAAAACAGAAACGTTAGGATGTCTGTCATCATCAGTACACTGTCACTGTTATATGTGTTCACTAAGTCAGTTCAAATAGGCCACAAAACACACAGTTCAGTCGACCGCACTGCAGCTAGCCAGCCGCACGGTGCAGCTAGCCCAAAAGCGTCATCACACTAACATCATCCTAGTCCCACTGCAAATCAGCGGGACTAAGATGACCTTAGCGCCGGACCGTTTTTCGAGAACATGACCCAGTTCAAACAGACACACAGTTCAGCTAAAAACAGTTCAGTTAGCCAGCCATCTGTCCGGTCTGTGGAGAAGGAAAAATGAAGGAGTGGACCGTGTTGTCATGTGAAGCCAGGAGTGCTGCAGTAGAGTCATGCTTTACACAGTGAAAATGAGACTGACCCGATATCAGTAGCTACCTTTACATGCACGCGGCGTTTAGCGTGTTTGCTCGAATGCTAGTTAAGATCTTAAAGGAGTAGTTCACCCAAAAATGAAAATTCTGTCATCATCTCCTCCCCCTCATGCCAGTTGAAACACAGGTGAAGTTTGTCCATATAACACACAGGGAGGCTGCCAGCACAACTCCATAGCAGCCTTCTCCCAAACAACTGAAGTCAATGGGGACCAGTTCTTCAGAGTTCCAAAACGACCTACAGTATATTTACACCATCATTTAGTGCAAATCTTAACTACAGCTGATTGATTTGCAACAAATAATGGTGTATAGGTCTTTCTATTCAGTGTGATTGTTTGGCTGTTTTTGTTTTGGAACTCTAAAGAACAGGTCCCCATTGACTTCAGTTGTTTTGGAGAAGGCTGCTACCAAGTTGTGCTGGCAACCTCCCTGTGTGTTATATGGACTAACAAATTTCACCTAGGTTTCATTTGGCATGAGGGTAAGTAGATGATGACAGAATTTTCATTTTTGGGTGAACTATTCCTTTAAGCCGTGATCAGATACGATTTTATTCTCCTGTTCAAACGCAAAGTGCAGCTGGGAGCGTCGCTAGTAACAGAAACCAAAAGCTCAAAGGACGCAAGGAGCGTTACGTCATTCTCATTGCGAGAAGAAAGTTAGTAATTACTCTGCTCGCTCTTGAAGAAGAGGATGAGGAGTCCATTCTGAAAAGGAGGATTTGGGTACTAGAGAGAACAGAGCACAGAGTCTTATCTCGTCCAAGACCTCTTTCTATAGTGCCTGTTTCTATTTTTGCTTTGATGTAATGTGCGGAGTGGCTAAAACTGAGATGTTCAACCTGGAGCACCCAGAGGAACGCCCCAAAATGCACTGGGTCCAAAATGCCAGATGCATAGTTTGGAGGAGACGTGCTCCTGCCACAACCATACCACTGAAAACAACTGGAAAGCCTCCTATGTGATCACGGCCTTATTTGGAATAGGCTCTTTTAATATTCCACTCTGAATATCCATGTATCCATTAACCCACCAATAAACAGAATTTCTGCATATCTGTGTTCCCTTGCCAATGATTTAGCCAGCAAAGTAAGCAAGTTACAATGATACTGCGCAGACTGCAAATAAGATAAGATGTTTACATGCAGTATCCATATTATCAGTGTTCCTAATAATATGGGAATATCCCACATACAGTGGATTAACCATAATAAGAGCTTCTCTGGGTTATTGTAAATGGGATGTGGTGTTTATATGAGCCAGCTCATAAATGGAATACTTGAGTATCCCTAATTTTAAGACAATATTAGTGTGCATGTAAACATAGCCAATGCGAGTGACCAGGAAGATGCTGAATCTGAGTTGTGCCATCAATTCTGTCTCCCTATGACGACAATGTCCTCTCCACCTTTTGTCCTTTAAAGAGAAGGTTTGGGATTTTTGTAGTTTTATATTTCTGTTACTTACCGGTCATGCTGATAGCCGCAGAGAACACTGACACCCATGAGACTTGTGGGTAGAAACGATCCATTACTGGTGTTAAGCCACTTGCTGCAAGCAAAGCCATGCTACTGTGTTGAGACTATGGCTATGATGAAGTTGTCCCAAAAATACCAAACAGAATCGCACATTTCACAGAAAAATTCAGTTAACAAATAGAACCAGTGGTAAGCTGAGATATAAAAAGTTGTCTTTCATGTAAAGTTGTCAAAATTGACCTTGACCGCCAATTCGTTTCATAGCAGCAAGAGTCTAACACTGGTGATATACAATTTCAAACCACAGTTGCTGTGGTTGTCAGTTTCCTGCAACTATCAGCAAGTTTGGTAATTGAGACAGGTTTCTAATCATAGGTCCCAAAACCTCAAATCCTTCCCAGCCATTGTTTGAACATGGCTGATCAGGTGAAAACCTCATACTTCCAAAAACATATTGGCTTGTATTTTCAGACTAACAATTGTGCATTTTTACAACTAGACAATGGGTTTTGAATCCGTTTTATGAACCCCAGGGTTATGAAACTGTAGTCAGCACATATTTGACCGTGGGACCATACACGAAAAGACCTTGTCAATATTCAGTTCAATTAAGAAAATTACACCCAATTGGAGTTCTAAGGTTTTCACATGACATCAGCTGTTTGTTACCCACTTTCTGTTAAAATGGCAGAAGCCTTGTAGTGTACCAAGCATTAAATAACAGGCCTGGGTCCAATTCCTTTTCAATCCATTTAATCCAAGAAATGGAATTCTTTCAAAATTTAATTACAGAAAAATGTCTGGCATGAGAGGGTTGCCTTGTCCAACTAATTGATACATAACTGAGAATGAATGGTCTATCAAATGAATGCCAGTTTCTATTTAGATTTTGAATTGATGGATTTGTGGTGAACTGGCTCCAGGCCTGGCTGAAATGGTATTTTAGTCTTTGCTAAACATTAGCATTGGCCACAAAGCTAACAACCCAAACCACCAGTCTGGGTTCACACACCGGATATACTGATGAGTGTAAAGATACAAATGTCTATTTACAGCAATAGAAACAGCTAACTGTTACTGTTGTCAATTATAAACAGCTAATAGCTCATGTCTTCAACTGATTATAAATCTGATAGAAAAACAACCCTAGTCATAAAATTCCTACAAGAACCCAATAAGATAATTTTACAGTATTGGTTCTGTATAATATTTTGTAACCATTCATTTTGGATCCTATTTGACAGTCTAATAGCATTGTCAGACTCTTACAGGACTGTCCAATAACATTGTTAGTCTTACGGGACAGTCCAATAGCATTGTTAGAGTCTTACAGGACAGTCCAATAGCATTGTTAGAGTCCTACAGGACAGTCCAACACCATTGTTAGCCTTACAGGACAGTCCAATAGCATTATTAGTCTTACAGGACAGTCCAATAGCATTGTTAGAGTCTTACAGGACAGTCCACCAGCATTGTTAGCCTTACAGGACAGTCCAACACCATTGTTAGCCTTACAGGACAGTCCAATAGCATTGTTAGTCTTACAGGACAGTCCAGCAGCATTGTTAGTCTTACAGGACAGTCCAATAGCATTGTTAGAGTCTTATAGGACAGTCCAGCAGCATTGTTAGTCTTACAGGACAGTCTAATAACATTGTTAGTCTTACGGGACAGTCCAATAGCATTGGTACAGTCTTACAGGACAGTCCAATAACATTATTAGAGTCTTACAGGACCTTCCAACAGTATTGTTAGTCTTACAGGATAGTCCAACCGCATCGAGTCATACAGGACAGTCCAGTAGTGTTGTTAGAATCCTATCAGATTAGGGATTTGGATAATATGAAGACCTTTTAAGATGCTTATATAAATCTTATACAAATAAGATAAGCTAGCTAGCTCTAGTGTTAATGGCACTGTAGCGGTATGCAGGACCTACAGCAACGCTAATCTGTGACTGGCTGCCATACAGCAACATTGCCTAAAAAAGCCTAATCTGTCTTAACATTTCCTTGCTGACCAGCGTGGAAATGAAGTTGATGTGGTCTCAAGTCATAGAAAATGAATGCAATTCCAGCAGCTGGTTGCCTGATTTGCTTGCAGTATGAATGCATAGAAACAATCACATTGGACTGCCTTATAGGATCCTCAAGGACTGGTTGCAGAATACATCAGATTCCAACTGCAGTATTCCTATAGGATTTCCTTCTTGGTTTCGTATAGGACTGACTGTAGGGTGTACCGACCATGCACCGATATGAGCACAGATGGTTGCCATGGCAATTAGCGACAAATTTGATAAGCAGATAGAAAAAGTTCTTTTTCACGTACAGTCATCAAAAAATATCTATATATCATATCAATAGAGATTTGATGAAAGAAAAAAAAGACAAAAATAACATTGACTGGTTATAAATATGAAGTAATTATTAAATAGGTATCTGTGGATCATTCACATTCAGTCTATCTGACAGTTTAATTATAAACTTTCACCAGCTGGTTAAACCTATAAACATGAGCTGTAACCAGTAGGCCATTAACTGTGTAACACTAGGCAGTATGGAGGCTAGCTAGCTAGCCGCTAGCACAACAAACACCTCTATAAACCAACACAGGTACAATTTGTAGTATAGGCTAGCTAACTGCTAGCCAAATTTAACTAGTTTATCACCAGTACCAGCCCAAAACTAAAGAGTCTCGATTCCATATAAAGATCCACAGGTGGTCGGGCAGCCATGATGAAGCACTAATGGCACATTGAGGTGCTTATACCTCTTTCTTTTTTATAATTAGCCTTAGGCTAAGAGATCATCCAAGGCTAGTTCAATCCTTTTTCATATATAGAAATTAGCCAGCTAAATTCTAATTCTATTGTTAAGGCTGCAAACTAGGAATATGTTTTGCTTGTCAAGGACTAATGTCAAGGTTAGCCCACCGAGTGTGCCTGTGTGAAAGATTAGCCAGGCCAGGACTAAGAGCCAGGTTACCCTAGGCTTAACAAAGTTGAAGTATACAGTTAGCCCTGGGCTAAGGACATTGTAAGAAAGGCTTCAGAGAATAGTACAGGACAGGCTGTAGATGTTGGATAGACAGTACTGTACACTGTAAAGTTTGCTCTTTATATCACTTGAAAACCAAACAGCACCAGAGGTGTAGCAGTGAAAGGGTTCAGATTCCGTTTCCAGTGGTACAATGGTGACATTCTCTAAATATCATCTAAATATTATAGAATGATATTTACTTATATAATAGCAAACCATATTTAACTGCTATATTTATTTTGCAAATTAAAACATATTCCCTTAATATACAGTCAAAAGCCTGAGCAATGGGATAGTGCATTAAGGGTGCTGTTGCCTTGTTTTTTGTGGCTGAATCAAGGTCTCAAGAGTAAAAATAAGTTAAACAGAGCAATATTTTCTTTATATCTGAAGTGGAATAACAAGATCCTGTTTGTGTAATCTCTGTTAGGATCATGTTAGGGTTCAAAAGTGACATGACTTCATTGCGTATGGTCCATTTGTAAATTGGCAATGGGAAACATAACCACAAACTTTTTATGGGTTACACAGACGTGACTCGAAAAGTGCACAGTTGTGCCCCTAGTGGTCAAATATGGTAGTATTTTCTCTTGCAGAGAGACCAGACAGAATGGGGCCCTATGGAGAATTTGCATAAAAGTGTGTCTTGTGAATGATTGAAATCTCTAATTGCAGATAGAATTTACTGACATGTATAATATGACCCAGGTAGTATTTCCTCTAACTGTAAAGCTTGATCATATGTTTTGTTTTTGATAAAAAGTGAGTTTTTGTCCATTACCTCACGAATAATTCATATAATGTACGTCTGATGATGTCAATCATCAATTGTCATAGCAAACTTTTTACGACAGTGGTGTGTGGAAGTATCCAAGACTCTGGGAGTCAACAAGTCCTATAATAATCTAAAACGAATCCATTACTATGTGATAATGGAACTGTGATGATTATACCCAGGATTTACACTTTGACTTCAAGATAAACAAAATTAATAGCCCTGTTGACAAGGTTGCTGGCAGCAATTGTCATAATGGGTTGTGCGGACATGGGAGCTAGCTACTTGTTATTCATGAACCCTTTTAGCCAATGAGCTGTGATTAGCCACAATGCTAGCGTGGACATGTACAAGTGTGGATTCTTAGGAAAAGGAAAAGTCATCTCATAATTTATACTTTTATATGCATTTACAATGAAATTATGTCACCTAAGACCATTTCCAGGCTAACAACTCTGTAATGATACAATAGACCATATTAGCATCACTGACTTCCATGCTATGCTGGTCTCTCTCACCCATTAGAAGGCACTCCAAACACTCAACTGCAAGTGTAGCATTGGAGAGATAGCAAGTTACAAGGCTGTCTGTGACTATAATGTCTGTGATGTAGCTGACCCAGTGGAAAAATTGCAACTAAGTAATGATTTAACTTCTGATATGGACCAATTGAAAAATGCCCGAAAAAGTCAAAAGATGATCTTAGTTGGTCTTTTCAGGCTTTAAAAACTTTTAAATAGACCAAGATAAGTTTATTCTCCCAAAACTTAGGCTGTTGACTGTATGCGTTCCTTACCAAGCCATATTTCAAACGTATGTCCTCCAAAGCACAAGATATTGCACTGATATCTGTCTTACAAATTAGTATTCCAAAATAAATCTCACTCCCACCAAACCATATCATTCTAGACTGATATCTCTTATAAAGCTCACCATATTTCCCTATTGTACTTATCTTTCATACCAAAACATACTGCTCTTAATGTTCCCGACAGCTCACAAAACTGTATTCCAGTAATATACCTATCTTTTAAACCAAGACATTTCATTAAAATATCTGCAAAATCAAAACATTCCCATCTGTCTTCATTACCAAAGTTAAAAATTTGTACTGATATAGCGTATTCAATTCAAACTATACTCCACTGACATGCCTTTTATATCAAACTAGATTTAAATTTCTTGTCTTTGATTACAAACCATATTCCACAACAATATCTGTCAAATCAAAATATACATCTCTTCAAATCTAAAACTTGGTCATTGGTGGGGGAGACTTAGTCTCCCCCACCAATGACTATACACAGGGATGAACACTTACGTATACAGTATGGGTGATTTATTTGTACAGGGACAGATACAACCACAATAACATATTGCAACTAACTACCTGTTGCATTGTATCACAGTATTTAGTTAATGTTCAACACAGTCTCACAACATTTAGTGAAATGAGCCCAAACTCTGAAATGCAGATTATGTGTTGTGGACACAAATAATGTGATTATGTTCCTCCACCACAAGGAAGGATTATGTGACAATGATAATAGCAGTTGTGAAGTTGGACTTTCTATTTTCAGGTGTTTGCCATGTGAAAACGTTAGATAAGGTTAAGTTGTTAAGTTGTAAAACAACTTTGGCTAAGGTTGGGGTTAGGTTTAGGCCAATCTCAGAACCATCGTCCATCGGTCTGACGACGATTAGACTCTGGGGGCGACGGCCAATTTTTGGGGTTTCCGGTGTAGCCAGCGGACATCCGGGCCAAGACTTCCTCTTCCGTACGCCGGTCATTGTTTACAGTCCGATTAGCAACTTGAGACACAAGAGTCAAACGTTTCTCCACACAATACACAAACATCGATACTTTTTGTAGGTGTTTTAGGTTCAGACGACATTTCGGCTAATCTCTATAAACAGATATCTGCATATGAGACGTCGTCTCTCAACTCCGACTCCATTCTCGCGTCTCAAGTTGCTAATCGGACTGTAAACAATGACCAGTGCACGGAAGAGGAAGTCTTGGCCCGGATGTCCGCTGGCTACACCGGAAACCCCAAAATATTGGCCGTCGCCCCCAGAGTCTAATCGTTGTCAGACCGATAGACGACGGGTTCCGAGATTGGGTTTAGGCAAGTAAAAGTTTTGGCCATGGTTAAATAAGAAAAACTTTCACTGAAAATGAAAACTTGACTCAAAGTAGAAAAATGTTTGGCACGAGTTGGGAATTGAACCCTGGTCATCGGAACTGAAGGCAAACCTATACACCCATCCACTGTTACTCCTGCCTGTTTCTAGTTATGGCTCCTTGGCCTAATCCTTTCCTGGTGGGCAAATGTATTTCTGTATTTCAAGACATTGTGCTCATTTTACAAAATTTTGTGAGACCAGGCTGTAATGTTAGCTAGCGTTCAGCACTGATCCTGCATACAGTTTTATTAGCCATCTAGCTCAAAATATTTCTCTATCCAGATTGATACAATAAGATCCTCCCTAGCCACATGCATTAGCAAACCCCCCACATATGAAGACCACAAACCAGCAAAGAAGAAAACATGGATATTTTGAAGCAATGCCTGAAGCAAAATCAAAAAGATTATAACTTTAAGAGAAAGGCATGTTTTGAGATATATATTTTCTTGTGCTATTTTTTGGAGATGGCATCCATTTACAGACATGTCTTACTGCAGTGTGAATCTCAGTGTTGTAAATGAAATACTTGTGTGCTTCTGAATATGTTTTTTGACTGGTGATATTGGAGAGCAGCACATCCAGCCAACTCATGGTCCTTGACAGTTAAGTCACAATAGTGGCTTATTTTATAATGGATGAGATTTTGGCAAGAATCGATCGGTATGATGATAAATGATGGGAAAATAAGGCCCAGGTTTAAAATAGCTGGAAACATCCTTTCACATCCCTATCAAAATACTGATTCCAATTCTAAATAACTGTTATTCTGTAATTTTCACATTTTTGCACTTGAGCTGCTTGAGGTAAGAGCGCAGAGTGTTCGTCTCATTCACTAAGAAGTTTCTGCAAATCAAGTTGTGACACAAACAAGCCATTGAAAAGAGCACGGTGCATGCAAGTAGCCTCTTCATTGCCTGCAAGCACAAATTGCTTCAGCTTTAAGACTAATCCAGCAAGACTCCCTTGCACCCTAAAGCCCTTTTCAAATTGGAGCGTTCTGTAATCTTTCAATCTTTAAATCAAGGATATATTTATTGCTATTTTAATTTTAGAAAACAATAATAATTCACTGATCTGAGCTGAGATTCTAGGATGGAAAACCCTCTCCCTTGCCTAACCTGATGATGCCCACTGCCCATTGCAGCAACAATAGCAGCCATTCTGAATGGACAAACTGATCTCTTTGCGTTACGGCTTTACACCACCTTACAAAGATGTAATCTGATGTTGGTGTTGCGAAGTGTTAGTGAATTCAGCAAAATAATACGATTTACATATAATTTACATGTGCATGACCATGACAGTTTGTTTTTTTTACCAGCGTTATTAAGCCGCTTTCCACTGATTGTGCAAAGTTAGTGAACAGCCTGGCATTCTGATTTGGTCATTTTGGTGATATAGCACATTCTTCCCTGCAAAAACCTTTAGTGAATCTGGGTCTCAGTTCCTTGGTGGCATCTAATTCTCTCTGCAGTCATGTTAACAGTGATTGTCTGTCATTGTCTGTCAGGATGTCAGATGCATGTAGTGTACAGTTGTTCTTGAAAAGTGATATCATGTGCATAGGTTGCCTAATAACCGCATGTCACCCTGAATGCTCTTGGTAACAGAGGCACTAGTTAACCATTAACTAGCTCATGTCAATGTTGAAGACAAGTTTGTATTTAGGTTAATCTTTCAAATCTCAATGAGAGGTGATGGTAACTGTTCTATGAAAGCAGTAAAGACTGTGAGGGAGTTGGTTATAGTGTAATAACAGCAGTGGTATTTCGCTCTATTAGATTTGATATAATTTGACATCAAGTAGATGACTGCTAACATTAGCTAACATTATGACGAGATGAACTACTGGTGTGATCATGGCTGTTCCTTCGGTCGAGTTGCTGTAGTGTTTGATTTGAATCTTCAACCGCTCTACTCATCTCTTGATGTTATCAAAGAATAATTTTAGTGTGTTTTAAATATTTTGTCCAGCCTGGTTGAGTTTGCCTCTGTTTCCATCTGCTGCGCTGTCTTACAGGTAGGGTTTCCCACCTCGAGTTTGACAAAAATCAAATATTGCTGCTCTGTGCATAAAGCGAAACCAACAACATAACCTAGTGCTTCAAGGTAATTATCGCTTAGGTAAATATGTCTGAGGGGCATTCTTTGCTGCATCTACAAGTACTATGGTGATGTGGCTGGGTACAATACCCTCTAGGGCTTTCATACAAGAGTTACCAGTGCAAACGTTCACACCAACTACTACCAGTTCTCCCCAACCCCCCTCCTGAAATAAATAATACTAACAATAATAATGCAAACATGCTATAATAAGAGGAAAAAAAGCAGAAAGCAAGAAAGATGGCAAACGACATCACTGGTTACCACGAGAGTTAGCATAGAAACCAGTTCTATTTTTCATCCAACATGGTTTGCAGGCCTCTTCTTCTTCAAATTTGTAAACTTGCAATTCAGCTAGGTCCGTTGAGCAAGTGCTCAAAATCCTTAAGTTCCACTCAAATGCCGTTAACCTCTCCCTCAAACCAAACCTAACATATATGTCTTAAACACCTAGTATATGTCTTAAACCAGTGGTTCTCAACCACCAGGGGTCCTTGAGGGGGTTGAAGGGGGTCCCCAGCAAATTGATAAATTGTTAAATTTCACACAAGAAGTTAACACAATTAGAGAATGCAGAAGAATGACTGTTTTGATCGTAGTTTCACTGTTATCTCTCTACCTACAATACAGATAGTCATGGAATTCTGGACAAAATCATATCTAATCTTCAAATGGGGGTCCATGGCCCTAATGTCTACATTTGGGGTCCTTGATATGAACAAGGTTGAGAATCACTGTCTTAAACAATATTTTATTCATACATGTCTTTGAAACTAAAACATACTTCTTCAATGCTAGCTAAAACAGAACATACCAAAAGCATTTAATTAATGAGTTTAATAGCAAAACAATATTCTGCTGAGATACCTCTCACATTCAACTACATTCTCTTGAAATATCCGCCTCTTAAACTGAAACACTCTTTATACTGTATGTTAAAACATGAAAAAATATGTCTTTACCTAACCATCACCGCCAGCATCATCATTACCCTTATCTTCATCATTATAGCTCCTGTAGTTGTAATAAGTAAAGAGACGTCTGACCAGTAGTGGGAGCTTTAGAGGAATCATAGAAATATGTACACAGCAAAATCTTTAAATAAGTACTCAGTTTTGTTCTCAGACTACCATTTTGACATTGCCACCTCGCTGCTGTAACTGTGCTTTCTTGATTTCTATATGATCCAAAACACTGACTGATTACACATTGCTGCATCAAATTTAAAGTCCTGCACTAACACAGTGTATCGCTGTGACTAGCCCACAGCCAAAGGACTTCTAGTTTGATGGCACTTTGGCACTATGTCGGGTTTAGGGAATGTAGGGAATGTAAACACTGGGCAAAGGAAAGTTAGTAAAATGATTTGTGTTGCACTGCCTACTGATCAGTAAACTCAATTCAAAATGGCGATAACTGGATTTTTTTTTAAATCGAATTAATCCTAACTAATCCGAAATCAGTAGAGTAAAAAGACCACAATGCTGTGAGACGTGATGTGATGGTGGAATGAACCAATCGTGGAAAACATAATGCTTGACTTGCATCAGTCTTTGGACTTCAGGATGGTCTGAATGTCGAGTGTGTTCGTATGTTTTACATGCTGCATGTGTCAGTGTACAGTACAGGTAGTATACAGTAGGGATTAGTCATATACTGTACACAATTAAGACACAGCATGTGAAAAAAAACAGCGAGTGCTTGTTCTGCCTTCTTTAAAAGCAGCGTATGCCCATATTATTGTTCATATCCAGCACAAACACAATACCACTGAAACCTAAGAGATTCTATTATTGCCCAAAAGGGACTCCTTGTAACCCAGACACTATTAAGACTGTGGGTTCGATTCCCACGGTGGCCGCCCACACTCATATGTACAAACACAGCACAGTTATGGGCTTTGAATACAAATGTCCATCAAACGGCACGTCATTACACTAGAAAGTTTATATATCCATACAGGGTAGCTGTGCTTGTCGAAAAGGATTGAAAGCTGAGAATATATGTATAAATGTTAACAATATAAATGTGAATCCGCTCACGGCCGACCAGGCAGTCAGAGGGGAAGGGGGCAGAGTAAGATGGCTGAATCCCTCCTCGTTGGCCCGTGGAAGGGTTAGAGGAGAGACCGAGGAGGCTTTCCTTATTAGCAAGTCAAAGGGTTCCGGAGTTAACTTAACCCGCTATCCTTGTCCCTGTGACATGAGTGCACTGAATTTGTTGGATTTACAAAATGAGAGCAATTGGATTAGCAGATTAAAAAATGTATAAGGAAAAGAAAAACGTTGAATCAAACTCACCCCCTTATATGTTCAGGCTCAGGCTATTGTCCGTCCTTATTGGCCAGTTGGAGGTTGGGGGCGGGGATAAAAGAGGCTCAGTATTCAAAAACTATTGTTTGTGCCCCAAAGTGGATCGTGGGCCTATTGCTGATGGGTTTTAATAAGCCTCGGTTCCCAGGGCGAGAGACTAAATTTATTCAGTTTGGGTGCCGAGCCAGTTGGGAGGCTGCAGGGTCATAATTGGCCATTTAAAGGTTGGACGTGTGATTAAGGAACCTGTAGTGAGTCCTGATTGGCCAGGTGAGAGGCTGTGGGCGGGACTAGAGAGTCTATGGTCATCCCTTATTGGCCGGCCCGTGGTTGCGGGCAGATGGAACAAGCTGAATTTCCCCTAATTGAAAAAAGCAGAAGCTCTGTGCTGTCGGCCCAAGCCACACATTTCTACTACTATTTTGCAATGGTCAGAGGACAAATTGGAATCACAGGAATAGAATGAATTTAGGCCTGAGTATCTCATTCTTTATAGGCCAACCCTAGAGTTGGAGGCGGAGTATGAGTCAGGATGGGGCGGGGTAAGGTAGGGGGAGGAGTTGGGCTCGGCCGGCCAAACATCCCCTGCAACTGCCTGTTGGGGTGATTAGGGTTGTCTTGGAAACGGCTGCTGGGGTTGTCTTGGAAACGGCTGCTGGGGTTGTCTTGGAAACGACTACTGGGGTTTTCTTGGAAACGATTGCCGGGGTTGTCTTGGAAACGGCTGCCGGGGTTGTCTTGGAAACGGCTGCCGGGGTTTTCTTGGAAACGGTTGCCGGGGTTGTCTTGGAAACGGTTACCGGGGTTGTCTTGGAAACGGCTGCCCGGGTTGTCTTGGAAATGGACGCCGGGGTTGTCTTGGAAACGGCCGCCCGGGTTGTCTTGGAAATGGACGCCGGGGTTGTCTTGGAAACGGATGCCTGGGTCGTCTTGGAAATGGATGCCGGGGTTGTCTTGGAAACGGATGCCCGGGTTGTCTTGGAAATGGACGCCCGGGTTGTCTTGGAAACGGCTGCCCGGGTCGTCCTGGAAATGGATGCCGGGGTTGTCTTGGAAACGGCCGCCGGGGTTGTCATGGAAACGGTTGGCGCCGTCGTTGTCGAGGCGGTTGCCGTTGTCGTAGAGGCGGTGGTTGCCGTGGAGGTCGGGGCTGGGCCCTCGATCGGGGACGTGGGCCACGTTGCCGCCGCTCTTCCTCCTCAGGGTGGACTCGCGGCTGGACGAGGCCGCCGACTGGCAGTCGGAGCCGCCGTCGCTGCTGACGCCCGCTCCCTCCACTGGGGTGACCCTGATGGTGGTGATAGCCTGGGGGTGGGGGTGGAAGGGAGGGGCAAAGGTCGCACTAGGGGAGAACGGCGAGGTGGGGTTGTTGGAGTTGGGGTTAAAGTTAGGGTGGGCGTTATTAAAGTTGGGATTACCAAGGTTGTTGGGGTTAAAATTGACGTGCTGGGGGTTGTTGGGGTTGTTGGGGTGTAAAGGATGCAACGGGTGGACGACATGCGGGTGGTTGGAGTATACGCCTCCTCCTCCTTCTCCTCCTCCGTCGCTCTCTGTTTCGGTCCCCGTCACGCTTCGCCGTCCGTCCAGCGACCCTCCGTCCCTTAGCGAGTCACAGCTGTCCGTGTGTCTGTTCAGGTCGTTCAGGGTGAAACCCGCTTGGCGGAGAGACGCCCGTGGGTCCGGTGGTTTCCATCGCCAGGAGCCGCTGCCGTCGGTGCTCGGCGGTTTCACCACCGGTTTGTTCCCCCGGGACTCCGGGTGAGCTTCAACACGAACTATACTGCCACTTCTCTCCAAACCTGGAATAAACAAACAAGACTAATTCATTAGTTAATTACTACTACTACTACTACTATTACTACTACTAATACGAATAATACAACAACTACTACTATTACTACTACTAATACGAATAATACAACAACTACTACTACTACTACTACTACTACTATTACTACTACTAATACGAATAATACAACTACTACTATTACTACTACTAATACGAATAATACAACAACTACTACTACTACTACTACTATTACTACTACTAATACGAATAATACAACAACTACTACTATTACTACTATTACTACTACTACTACTACTACTACTACTATTACTACTACTAATACTAATAATACAACAACTACTACTACTACTACTATTACTACTACTAATACGAATAATACAACAACTACTACTATTACTACTACTAATACGAATAATACAACTACTACTACTACTACTACTATTACTACTACTAATACGAATAAAACAACAACTACTACTATTACTACTATTACTACTACTACTACTACTACTACTATTACTACTACTAATACTAATAATACAACAACTACTACTACTACTACTCTTACTACTACTAATACGAATAATACAACAACTACTACTACTACTACTATTACTACTACTAATACTAATAATACAACAACTACTACTACTATTACTACTACTAATAATACAGCTACTACTATTACTACTATTACTACTACTAATACTAATAATACAACAACTACTACTACTATTACTACTACTAATACTAATAATACAACAACTACTACTACTATTACTACTACTACTACTATTACTACTACTAATACTAATAATACAACAACTACTACTACTATTATTACTACTACTACTACTATTACTACTACTAATAATACAACAACTACTACTAATACTACTATTACTACTACTAATACTAATAATACAACTACTACTATTACTACTATTACTACTACTACTACTACTACTATTACTACTACTAATACTAATAATACAACTACTACTATTACTACTAATAATAATACAACTACCAGTACTACTACTAATACTAATAATAATACAACTACTACTATTACTACTAATAATAATACAACTACCAGTACTACTACTAATACTAATAATACAACTACTACTATTACTAATACTAATACTAATAATACAACAACTACTACTACTACTACTACTACTATTACTACTACTACTACTACTACTACTATTGCTACTACTAATACTAATAATACAACAACTACTACTGCTACTACTATTACTACTACTACTACTGCTAATAATAATAAAAATACAACCACTACTACTACAACTGCTACTGCTATTACTACTAACAGTAATAATAATAATGATAATGATACAACTACTATTACTACTAACAATGATAACAATAATACACAATAGTACAGCTACTACTACCACCACTACTACTGCAAACTGATGGGTTTGCAACTGCTTTTAAACCAACCACCAATCAATATATCATATTCAAATTAATTGTTAAACCTTGGTATAATTACCGTAAACAAATGAGCCCATGATATAGGGAAGATAAATGATAAAAGGAACATTAAAGGTGAAGTTATTAGAGTCTGTTAGAGTACAGACCTCCCAAAGCTCCAGTGGTGGAGGCGGGTGGTGACGGGTCCTGGTCTGTCAGGGCTCGGTACCGGATCGATCCGGTGCAGCTGACGGTGCTGCCGCCGTCCTCCGACCGAGGAGAGTGGAGCAGACCCTGCTGCTTGGATAAGGCTATCACCTGGAATATGTAGCAAGACACAGTAAAATGTCAATGAATTCCAACCTTGCTGCTGGGACACTTGAAATATAGCACAAAGGATGATGCTATCACCTGGAACATCACTGACAACGCGCATCAATGCAATCTTATGACATTTTTTCACCTCATATGGATATGATTTGGATTTCTAAAGTAAACTAACCCAACTATCAAATAAATCAATGTAAAGCCGTGTTTTTAGGTGATAATAGGTTCTTTAAAACCATGTAAATGCTTTCATGGAACTAGCGCCTTAAACTCACGATTCACAGTAATGTGTGCATGTAAACGTACCCAGTGCTACTGACTGCAATTTTTAGGGGCAGTTTTTCTCTGCCCTCTGCATATCTCCTCACCACTGCAGAAAACAAAAATACATCTAGTAGGCAGATATTTCCGTGACATGCATAGTAAATTCACATAGTAGGCCTTATATTTTACCGTTGTGTACTATCACTGCAACCCTGAAATTTCCCTCACTGCTAGTGCAGCCTACACCTTGTTACTTCAGGCTACATTTACTTGACTATTGTTAAGGTAATTCACTGTATTGCACTTAAAGAGGCAATAGGTGAGATTTTTCCTGTCCCATAGCAGGGTTGTTGAGCAATACCAATGACTCAATGATTACTTGACCATGTGCTGAGATTTCTCTTTCAAAACTCACTTTCCTCCAGTACAGTTTCAAGACCCCCGGCCCCCCACCGCCACCTGCTGGCATATGAAGGACGGTGCTACAAGCGAGCAACACATTTCGGCTAAGAAGGCTAAAAGCTAAATGACTATGCTGTATTATTATTAGAGTATTTAGCATGGTGATATATTGTCTCATCACTAGACCTTTCTGTTCTCTGCTAGCTTACTCCTTTCTGTTGTGACAATGTGACTTTACTGTTTGTGTCAATTCAACAGGTCGACAGAAGTCATAGATTACTTAAAGCTGGAATCTGGGACTTTTTTCAAGTAATAAATAGCTATTTTATCTATCTGGACCGTGGAGTCCGGTTACACAATACCAGTTGGCAGTATTACCATGGTTGGAGACATTTTATTTTTGAGAAATATTTGACCAGGTAGGACGAAAGTCTGCTAACTATCCAACTAACGTTAGCCAACACAGGTTACCTGCACTGGGTAGCTGAGTGCTGCTAGCTAGTTAGCATACTAGTCGACCCAAAGAGCTAACATTGAAAATAATTTTTGGCCGATCTGACTGGTATGCTAGCTCTCTGGTGAGATTTCACCAAAATAATGCCAAAGCACAATTTTGAGCCAACGATTCAACAAAACATGTTGACAAGCAAATGACATAGATAGATAATATAAAATAAAAGGATTAAGCAGGTAGAGAATATGACTGAATGAATGAATGAATGTATGAATGAATGAATAATACAATATATAACATATTAACCTGCATAATACGAGGCTGTCCCCCAGCACTGAGTGGCCTACAGGGGATGTTGGTCTTCTCAGCCACTCTCAACCACTTTTCTCTTACTGACCCCCCCCCATCCACAATGCTGTCCTCTGATTCGCTTTCCTGGTCCTTGGGGTTTGGGTTATCCTCCTCAGGAATGTGAACTAGCTGGGAGGAACCAGGCCGCGATTGGATAGACACTCTGGCCCCGCCGGCCAATCCCGTGCTGCCATTGTGGGACAGGTGATTATGATTGGCCAGAGGAACAGAGCTAGCTGCTAGTTTCATGTACTGGGCTGGGATGTGAGTCCCGACGCGGAGCTCCGTTTCCATGCCGGCGGCTGAAGGTAAGTGGGTCCCGCCGCGGAGCTCTGCCTCCAGGCCCATGGCAGAAGGTTCAGAGGAGCAGCGCAGCTCCATGGACCTCTGAGGAGATGAAGCGGAGGCTGGCCTTACTCCATCCATCACCTGGAGTGACAGCTTCCTGTTGTCATTCTTGTTCTTCCATTGGCTAAGGAGCTGCTTGGAACGGGTTGAGTCCATCGAGGCGTGGATGGAGGCGTGCCGCCGAGGAACACGACCCTCCTCCAATGACGAGCCTCCGTGGGACCTGGAGGAAGGGACCAGAGGAACTTCATCAGCAACAAGACAGACAACACAGCGAACATGGGGGTACAGCATAGATATAAATTCACATTATACATTTTTATGGGTACTAGAGCTTGCTGTTATTGTTGCACCACCATCTGCATGGAATAAAGGAAGAAACAGAGGGCAAAACAGTCTGTGTATTTTTTGGTCATTCTATTTTCTTTCCAGAAACAGAAAAAACAAAGAAAAACGAATGATGATTTAATTTTCATTTCAAAATCCAAAAATGGAAAACGGAAATATACACGGCATTGTCTGTTTTCCTGAGATACAACATTTACAAAGGACTTGATTTTCCTTTTCTCCTTTGTAAAACAGAAAATGAAATAACAAAGACTACAAAAGCCTATTTTGGGATTGCAGGCAGAATATAGAGGCCATCAAGGCTTGGAAAGCATAAAGGAGAGAGAGAGAAGCAGAGGGGGAGGAAAATAGAATGACCAAAAAATACACAGACCCAAAACGCATTTACATAAAATTGTGGAAGGGCAGACGTGGGGAGCATGGACTGCACAGGCTGCAGAGGGAGCTGGAGGTGAGCAGCAAATGTGAATCAAATACCTATGAAGTGGGAGCTGAGAACGTTTGTAGGCGATGTTGGCTATGGTGCCAGATGATTATGTTGCAAAACCGGACTGTGCATTTACACTGTCCGGTCGGGACTATCAACCGGACATGTAGGCTAATGAATAATAATTATAAAACCTGACTTTCCGGTCTAAAATCGGCATCTGGCAGCCAATCAATTGTGAATCCTGGCTCAAATCGGGGCAATAGTTGTCTAGTGTATCCCCAGCTTAACACACAAAAAAAACAATGGTAAACTTTATTGATGTTGGTTAACCCTCACATACAATCACAGCAAAAAACCCTTGTGAGAAATTAGATTTTAACAAGTTGAGAAGAATGTCATACATGTCTAGTGACAGCAAGGTGTTTCCAAAAAGAATTAAGAAATATATGTTTGTAACAGTAAGGTGCAACCTGTTGGAACACTATTGCCCTACTTCTGGCTTTGTTTACATTAGTGCTGAAATGATTAGTCGATTAATTGATTAGTCAATCGACAGATAATTAATTAGTTAGTTGCAGCCCTAGTTTACATAGCGATTTATTAGACTGAAAGACTGAAGACTGAAATCTATTGTCAGAGTTTTTGATATCATGGCTGTAAATATGTGACAGATAAAGTTATGACGGGTTAAGAAAGAATGAATCCCATTTTCTATCCACAAGCCAAATTTGTGAATAGGGAAATAGCTTTTTTTTTACCTTGGCAACGTGCTGCTGCTGAAGGTCATCATGTTGTCGTGGTTGCCCAGCGGACTGGACGGGCTTATCACCTCCACCTCAGCACTGGCTCTCTTCAGGTTGGACAGAGAGGGCTCTCGGTAGGAGGAGCTTCGCGTCAGGATCGGCTCCGATTGGTTGGGGGACAAGGTGTGGGAGGAGGTTCGTGTGAGGATGGGCTCTGGCTGGCTGGGAGCCAGGGTGTGGTGGCCTGTTAGAAGACAACAAGGAGGGGTCAAACTGCTAATCTTGAGCTGAAAATGAAGAGGATGGTTTGAAGCTTGGTGACTTCATTGGAATTGGCCATTTTAAAAACAAATTAGAGAGCTAAATAAAAAAGTAGTATTATAGCAGTATTATAATAGAAAACAAGGAAGGGTCAAGTAGCATCATAATACTAGGATCAGAAAACAAGGAGGGGTCAAGTAGCATCATAATACTAGGATCAGAAAATGAGGAGGGGTCAAGCAGCATCATAATAGAAAACAGGGAAGGGTCAAGTAGCGTCATAATACTAGGATCAGAACGCAAGGAGGGGTCAAGCAGCATCATAATACTAGGATCAGAAAACAAGGAGGGGTCAAGTAGCATCATAATACTAAGATCAGAACACAAGGAGGGGTCAAGCAGCATCATAATACTAGGATCAGAAAACAAGGAGGGTCAAGCAGCATCATAATACTAGGATCAGAAAACAAGGAAGGGTCAAGCAGCATCGTAATACTAGGATCAGAACACAAGGAAGGGTCAAGCAGCATCATAATACTAGGATCAGCAAACAAGGAGGGGTCAAGCAGCATTATAATAGAAAACAAGGAAGGGTCAAGTAGCATCATAATACTAGGATCAGAAAACAAGGAGGGGTCAAACAGCATCATAATAGAAAACAAGGAAGGGTCAAGTAGCATCATAATACTAGGATCAGAAAACAAGGAGGGGTCAAGTAGCATCATAATACTAGGATCAGAAAATGAGGAGGGGTCAAGCACCATCATAATAGAAAACAGGGAAGGGTCAAGTAGCGTCATAATACTAGGATCAGAACGCAAGGAGGGGTCAAGTAGCATCATAATACTAAGATCAGATCACAAGGAGGGGTCAAGTAGCATTATAATACTAGGATCAGAAAACAAGGAAGGGTCAAGTAGCATCATAATACTAGGATCAGCAAACAAGGAGGGGTCAAGCAGCATTAATCAAGCAGCATCGTAATACTAGGATCAGAACACAAGGAAGGGTCAAGCAGCATCATAATACTAGGATCAGAAAACAAGGAAGGGTCAAGCAGCATCGTAATACTAGGATCAGAACACAAGGAAGGGTCAAGCAGCATCATAATACTAGGATCAGAAAACAAGGAAGGGTCAAGTAGCATCATAATACTAGGATCAGAACACAAGGAAGGGTCAAGCAGCATCATAATACTAGGATCAGAAAACAAGGAGGGGTTGGCAGTTAGTTGGTGTATTTAAATATTGACAGGTGCATTTCTTATGGGTGAAAAGGTGCAAGCATGAATGGTTTCTAAGGTAGTTCTATTTATTAGCTTCAACCCAGCTAATGGAAACACACCTAATTTTTTGCAACATTTCAAAAGTTTGTTAGAAACGGTCTATAACCTTTCTATCCAAATGTGAAGCAAGTTTCAGGTTTCGTGTATGCTTTGATTGTAAATGAAGCAGAGCCTTGTGAAAATCATTTCTTGTGCTGTCTACTCAATTAACTGATAACTAATTAATTGACCCTGATTAAGTGGACCTGATTGATTTGGGTCGGGTCAGTTCTGAATTTCTCACTTGGTTTTTGGTTTTGGGTTCAGCCTAAAATAATGTTGAGGAGCACTGGTTATTAAGGATATTCAGATTCTAATCAGGTCATCAGAGAGCTATTATATCTTGGCCTTGCTCTCTGTCTGCATTGCTTTTTTTGAAGATTCATGTCAGGGCAAACTTGAACTTTTATCTTTGAATGTTTAGATTGCGTTTTTGCAATCTAAACAAGTATAAGTCATACAAGCTGTTATATTTTCCTGATTAAATCATATAAAGTGCAGCTTTAATAATGGACGTTTATTCTAGCGCTTCATCAATCAAGGTAATGAATGGTGTAATTTGTGATTATAACTAATGAACACTTAGCAGCTATGCAATTACCTGGGTGGCTGTTACTTGCTGTTGATTGACTGACGTTGGGGAGGGAGGAGAGGGGGGGCTCTCTCAGAGTGGGGGGAGGTGGTCGGCTTCTGGACCGATCTTCACTGGGCTGGAAATTCCCCACCGCATACACACCCTGCACACAGGTACACAGATACACAGATACACAGATACACAAACACAGTCAGGAGCAGAAGAGCATGCAGCATAAACAAGGGTTTGACCACTGCAGTTTTTAGTGGCAGCCATGTCAGCTCCAGTCTGGCTCCAGCTGTTACTAAAGCCTTAGTTGAACTGGATCTAGTTTTACTGGTGGAGGTCCTGTAATTGTAATTGTCACCAAAAGTATTTGTAGTTTGAATCCATTCAAATCTGCCATGTTCGTAATTTTTACAAGTCTGGTAAAAAAAAAAATCCATAGCAAATTATCTACTGGTTTCAGCAAACTCTGGTAATAGCAATCCACTTTGAATTGTCATCTCCGTAAAGTTGAAACTATGAGGTTAGCAGTAGTGGAAAGTAACTAAGTACATTTACTCAAGTACTGTACTTAAGTACAATTTTGAGATACTTGTACTTTACTTGAGTATTTCCATTTTATGCTACTTTGTACTTATACATATACATTTTATACTACATTTTAGAGGGAAATATTGTACTTTTTACTCCATTACATTTATTTCACAGCTATAGTTACTAGTAACTTTTCAGATCAATACTTTATATTTAAAACATTTGATCATCATTATAAAATAACTATAAAATAGCATTGTTATAGATTAGACTACCCAAAAGTATAGCTAAATTGTTAAGATTAGCTTCACGTTGACAACTTTAAAATGCTGCTTACATGTACATGTATGTCAATAAATCAGTATTAATATTCCAATAATTTATGAGAAATATAACTCTCTAAATGGGGACAGTTTGCATAATGAGTACGTTTACTTTGATACTCTAAGTACATTTTGCTGCCAATACTTATGTACTTTTACTTAAGTACGATTTTGAATGCAGGACTTTTACTTTGGAGTATCTTTACATTGTTGTATTGCTACTTTTACTTAAGTAAAAGATCTCAGTACTTCTTCCACCACTGGAGGTTAGACTAGTGAAACTGGAATTAAGTTGCGTATAGTAAAAAGTAAAAACGGTTCCTGTTTTATGCCATAAAGCAATCCAGCAGATTTCCTGGCAAATCCTGCCCTGTGGCACACAATGTAAAATAGTGTGGAGACTGCCATTCTTCTCAGTGACGGTCTTGTTTCATACTAATGTCTAAAAATTCATGTGGTCAGAGTCTGTAGTGCAGGATTTTTGTGCCAATGCATCTAACACCATGCCACATGGTGGAGACCCATACGAAGGAAGAATAAAATAATATTCTATCACAGATCAAAATCTTGCAACTTGGTGTGATTTATCTCTATGGCAGCATTTGGTAAGTAGGTACATCTAAAGTCTAGGTGTCAAAGACAATGGAGCATTTGTTCCTGCAAAGGAAAATTATTGCTGGTACTGTAATTGTAAAAGTAAGACTTGTCTGACCAGCATGAGCATATAAGCAGATGTGTAGATAATTATGTAATACATCTGGGATAACAGCAGTAATTTGGGGGAAATCACAGAAATCCTATGAATGATCCCATATGAATGGGGAAAAAAATGAAATAACAGGTTACATTCAAAATGGAGTTTAAGTAACTGGTGATTCTACATCAGCAGGTCTTGAGCTGGGCTTTTAAACATGGTGATGTTATGGAGGACAACCTCACATATCTGTAGCCAACAGTTCTTAGTCCAGGAGATGGGAGAACAACACGGTATGGATCAACCAGCCATCTCCACTCACTGTTACAAAGAAAGAGAGAGTGTGGGCAGCTTGAGTGGGCTGTGTGTGTGTGTGTGTGTGTGTTTGTATGTGTGCGTGTGTGGGTTGTGGGGTGATGGTGTGTGGGAGGTGTTATATATAGTTTAGTAAGTACACACCAGTCTCTACAGAGAGTTAAATCGCCCGACTCTACTTTCAGCGTGTAGAAGACCATTGAGTTGCACAACATTATACTTTACACTGAACGACAAACGCCAAAAACTTTTATCTCCAATTTTAATGCTTTTACTGCCCACAGCACAAAATGACCATGATGTATCTGTGGGGGGTTGATAGAGCTGTTGATCAATACCAGTGACTCCAAAGAGTGACTCAAAAAAAATCCCCACCCACTGGAGTTTCAAGACATTCTGAAATATGTTGAATTACGGAAACAAGGTTTGCTTGTGACCTTAACTGATCTGAGTATTGTCGCAGTCCCGCTATCTCTCAAAGCAATGGCTATCATGATTGGCTGATCGGGCTTTGGGGGAGGGGTTTATAGTAGGGATGGGACAATGTGCATATCTCATGATACGATTCGATATGCGATATAGGGTTGACAATTCAGTACAACCATGATGCGATGTAGTAAATAAAAGTTCAATGACAACAAAGCATGATTGTGCAGCATTATGTTTATTTCTGAGACGCAAATCTTTCCAGCGATGGCGTTGGCTTACTAGAATGTAAACAACAATTTTAAAATGTCATTACAAAATGTAAATACTGTATTTCCTCTAATATTGGCCCGGGCCTTTATTTACCTCAACTGCAGAGGGTACCAGGCCTTTATTGGAAGCAGGCTTATATTAGAGACAGGCCTTTATTTCTAATTCCCTCTGTTTGATAAGTATATTTGCTCATATTTTAGTACGAAGCCTCCTTGTTTTCTGATCTGCTTCTGTCGGGGTTCGTTAGGTAGCCGTTTTTTTGTTACTGCAATGCATTACCGATAATTACGGTAATCGACAACGGCATGCTCCAGAGACTTCCGCCGGCCGAGCCGTCTTGTGGCACTTGTATGTTACTACAAACTACAGTTACATTATATAACAGGCACCAGGAGTTTACCGGTATCCACCGTTGTTTTTTCCTTTGTTTTTTTCCCCGGCCTGTATTTGGGGCCGGCCTTTATTTGTTCGTGTCGACCACGGCCCCGGCCATTAACGGAGACCCGGCTTTTAATTTACTACCGGCCACTATTAGAGGAAATACGGTAATATAATTTGGATGGAGAGCTTGTGAAATTGTGATGGGCAAGCCGTCTCATTTGTGATTACTACAGCAGAATAAAACGGAGTTGTGGCGATTCATTTTTCTGTCCCACGATACGTATTGTCACATTTTTGTATTGCGATGTATTGAATTTTAATATATCGTCCCATCCCTACTAAATACAGAGCTACTATCCAGTCATATCACCCAATATCTGTCAAAGCTGACGCAGGGTTAGCTGGGCTGTGACAGTATATTACCAGATAGACGGCGATGGCTCCTCCCAGTAACCAGCCACAGTAGACGTCGACAGGGTGGTTTCTGAACTGGATGATCCTGGTTAAGCCGGCCAAGATGGCCAGCATGATGAAGGAGAACACCAAGAGAGGCTTCAGCAGCTTCGCCGAGTCTGTCAGCACCGTGTTGAAGTACATCTGAAATACACAATTCATCAGGTTTTACAAAACAGAGAGTTCCTGTCCTCGTTTCTGACTGGCTGAGCCTCTGTTTTGATGGTGCTGTAGAAAACCCGATAAGCATACACCTGTGGCAGTTAATTTAAATATGAATGTTATAATATATAAACACACACCTGTGACCACATAAAAATCCCGCTACTGATGTGTCACTTAGCATCCACTTTGTTTAGCTACTGTTCGAAATATCCTTGCAGAGGAATAACTTAAATCCTTATTGTCCCCCACCAAAGGGGGGACTCCGTCCGTTAGTTAGTTCGTTAGTTAATCACACTGTAACGTTGACTTTGTGCCGCTAGGGGGCGGCATTGACAATGAATGGGGACTCAGTGGTAAAGCAATACAGTTAAAGTTATCATAGGTAACATAATAGTCTACACACACTTGGAGACATCAGACTGGGTTGATGTGTTGAAGTGAGAGTCAATGGAGAATTTTTGGGCAAACCTCTAACCACAATACACTGTAGTTATTGTACAGTTGTTGGACTGTTGTACTGTTATTGCATCATCACTGCACTACCACTGTGCCGTCAGTGTTGACTACTTATATCATATTACCACTTACCTACTGTGCAATACCATATATCACTTATCATTTAGCATTTATATTATTCATAACACTCACGCTCCTGGCGTTGTATGTTATATTGTATATTGTATTATAAATTGTATTGTAGTGTACATTGTGTAATGTACGGATTGTATTTAATGTGTATTGTAGTTCTTATATTTTGTACTGTATCGAGTAAAAACGGGACAATTACAGTTACTACATTTCAAGATATAACTTGTAAGCCTAATTCTGAGGAGAGTCTCTTTCTCAAGTGAGACCTGAGAGGACAAAAACATTCATTATAAAACATAAAAATGTTTGAAAATAAAAGACTTACTGAACATTTGTGTTCTTTCTTTGTTAATATTCTTTCATTAAAGCAATAAGCCTCTTGACACCATGCTTTACACCGATTTTAGAGAGTTTTTACTACTTGGCATTGCACGCCTCTTAGCTGTTCGGTGTTAAGTGGCTTATTTTAATTTCATACAAGTCTGACTCATGGATCAACCGAGTCAAGTCCCTTTTTGAAAAGTTTTTATTTAATTATCAATGATCCTTCTGTATAACTTTTCAATTCCCATCTTGCCTAAATGGCAAGGCTCGGTTCAAGCTAAACAAAGTAATGAAAAGACTGAAAAATAAACACGTGGCATGACTGAAAATGTCAGGAAAATATCAGACCAAATTAAATGTGTCGATATAAAAATAAATCTGCAGGCTGCCGCTGTCTGCGACTTTAGTAACCAAGTTTGGAGGTGTCTAAGTCAGCAACGGTCACACACTCAGGTGTGAAGCATAAACGTGTGTGTGTGTGTGTGTTGTTGCACTTACTGAGATGTAGACAGCAGCAAAGGCAGCCAGAGTTGCATGCTGGGAGGGGAAAGACTTCCTATAGAGAGAGAAAGACAGAGTGTTCTTTATGCTAATCTCAGTGCTAATTATCAGGGTGACCGGGCAAACTATGTGGTCAGACAGCTAAGGACAAAACTGAATATTCATCTGCAACAAGGAAGTGACTTTCAAAGCAACTGTGCATGTGGTGGCAGGTTGGCCCTAGCAGGTGTTTAATACATGCAGTGTGTGTGTGTAGGGGGAAGGAGAGGGAAGGCAACAACCGGGGTTGGACCTCAGATGTGTGTGCAATCTCGGAACCCATCGTCTATCGGTCTTTTAGGTCAGTTTTTTAGGTCCAGATGACATTTCGGCTAATCTCTATAAACAGATATCTGCATATGAGACGTCGTCTCTCAACTTCAACTCCATTCTCGCGTCTCAAGTTGCTAATCGGACATTGTAAACAATGACCGGCGCACGGAAGAGGAAGTCTTGGCCCGGATGTCCGCTGGCTACACCGGAAACCCCGAAATATTGGCCGTCGCCCCCAGAGTCTAATCGTCGTCAGACCGATAGACGATGGGTTCCAAGATTGGTTCCTACCTATCTGACAGAACAGTGTGTGGTACTTAACTCCATATCAGACTACTCAAGCGTCAGACATGGTGTCCCACAGGGGTCAGTTCTTGGTCCACTACTTTTTTCTATGTACATGCTACCCTTAGGGCACATATTCAGAAACTTTCATTGTTATGCTGACGATACACAAATCTACCTCCCAGTAACAGCCAACGACTCCTCCAATCTTCTGAATCTAGAGAACTGCTTGTCCGAAATCAAAAGCTGGATGTGTAGAAACTTCTTGCTCTTAAATGCCAGTAAAACTGAGCTGTTGCTGGTTGGTCCAGCCGGACATAGGTTCTGTTCAAAGATGTAACCATAAACCTTGATGGCTGCTCAATTTCCCAAAGGCAGACAGTCAAGAATCTGGGAGTAGTCTCTGATCCCTCTCTATCCTTTGAACCACACATTAAGAACACTAAATCCGCTTTCTTCCACCTACGCAATTTAGCTTGGATTCGTCCAATTCTTTCATTGGCAGATGCTGAAATCCTGGTGCATGCATTCATAACATCAAGAATTTTCGCCATGCACTCTTCTCCGGGCTACCTTCAACTACAACAAAGGGTCTTCAATTAGTCCAACATGCAGCAGCTGGAGTCCTAACCAGAGCAAGGAAGTTTGACCATATAACCAACCAACACTTACTGTATATCCCTACATTGGTTGCTGATACAGGCCAGAGCTGATTTTAAGGTGGTGCTCCTGACCTACAAGGCCTTAAATGGATTGGCACCGTCATACATATCTGACCTGATTAAACCATACTGTATATTCCAGGACACCCTTTACGCTCTCTAGGTGCTGGTTATCTGACGGTCTCCAGGTTTAACAAAAAAACAGTTGGGAGTAGAGCATTTACACATCGTGCCCCTTCTCTGTGGAATACTCTTCCCTCCACTGTAAAAGAAGCAGACTCTGTTGACATTTTTAAATCTAGGCTTAAAGCCCATCTTTTCTCTCTATACTATGGCTCTCCCTAGTTTCACTGGCTGGATAAACATACTCACCTGTTCAGTAACAATTTATCAATGTTTTACTATTGTTACTATTATTATTATTACTACCTCTACTATTTCCCTTCAGTTATCCTCGTCATAATTATGTGTATCCATGTGGGTTTTATTTTGAATTTTGTCATGTGTATGTGTATCCATGTTCGGTATTATCCCTGCCATGTCATGTGTATCCATGTGGGTATGTCTCTATGTGGGCATATCAGTACAAATGTATGTGTGGTGTGCAGAGACCCCTTGGGGTGATGTTGCACTGTAAATGAAATAAAACTGAACTGAACTGATAACACCAAGGAAGTAAATTAGCTAGTACTGCTGCCCTGTTGGGAAATAAAATAATTTATAAATCATATACACTTAACGGCGTATCGTGTATTCTATGAATTAATACTTAATTTTAGGGTTTGACCAATATGAGTTTTTGAAGGCCGATACTGATGCCAATATCTTTTGGATTGAAACTGTTGATAGCGCATTTTGTGCCAATATTAAATATCTTTAAATTTGACTATTTTCATGCCAAAAAACTACCACTACTACTACTGCTATTACTATTACTGCTACTACTACTGCTGCTACTACTATTACTACTACTGCTACTACTACTACTACTGCTGCTACTACTACTACTACTGCTACTACTACTACTACTACTACTACTGCTCCTGCTACTACTACTACTACTACTACTACTACTGCTATTACTACTTCTACTACTACTACTGCTACTACTACTACTACTGCTATTACTACTTCTACTACTGCTACTACTACTACTGCTATTACTACTACTACTACTACTGCTATTACTACTACTACTGCTATTACTACTACTACTACTACTACTACTACTACTGCTGCAGCTGCTGCTGCTACTACTACTACTACTACTACTACTAGTACTATTGCTGCTATTACTACTTCTACTACTGCTACTGCTACTACTACTACTGCTATTACTGCTACTACTCCTGCTACTACTAATGCTACTACTGCTACTACTACTGCTACTACTACTGCTATTACTACTACTACTGCTGCTACTACTAATGCTACTACTGCTATTACTACTGCTACTACTACTGCTATTACTACTACTATTACTAGTAATACTCCTGCTACTACTACTGCTATTACTACTGCTGCTATTACTACTACTACTGCTACTGCTATTACTACTTCTACTACTGCTACTGCTACTACTGCTACTACTGCTACTGCTATTACTACTACTACTGCTACTACTGCTACTACTACCACTGCTATTACTACTACTACTGCGATTACTACTTCTACTACTACTACTGCTACTACGACTACTATTACTACTTCAATCTTGTTTTATTCAGCTGAGAAACATATCCAAAATAAGACTGTTTCTTTCCCATGCTGATCTAAAAAGAGTTGGAAATGCCTTTGTTGCAACTAAATTACTATTAATTATTACTACAAATTATTTTTAGATTACTGTAACTCATTATATTCCGGACTGAGCCATAGCTCTCCATATCGGCTCCGAAATGCTGTTGCAAGGCTTATTACAGGTTCAAGTTCAGGTTTTTTTGATAACATTTAAGGCCCTACACAGTCTGACGCCCAGCTATATTTCTGAGCTCCTAACCCATATGTGCCAGGGTGTAACCTGAGATCCTCAGAGGCAGTCTTACTGGTGGTACCGAGGTCCAGACTGGTCACAAAGGGTGATCGAGCTTTTACTATCAGAGCACCGAGGCTTTGGAACAGCCTGCCTGAGGGGCTTAGGTTAGCCAACACAGTGTCTTCTTTTAAATCCCTTTTAAAAACATACTTTTATAAAACATTTTTTTAACATCTTAATGTAATGTGGGGGTCCTCTTTTCTGTTTTGCTTAGTATCTTCTTTTAATCTTTTTATAACAAAATGCCTTTTAATATCATGGCTTTTTGGGGGGCTTTTTTAAAATAAAAAGCCAATATTGGCCTGATATGTTGGCAAATTATGAAATTATGCGCATAAAATAATGAAAATTAGGATACGTGGGTACTTCTCCTCAACCTCTGCCAACCCTGAGGAGGTCTCCTGCTTCTCCTGAACCTTCACTGACACTGAGAAGCCCTCTAGAACAGTGGCTCTCAACGAGGGGTCCGGGGACCACCGGGGGTCCTTGGGGGGTTCCAGGGGGTCCCCAGAAAATGTATGAATTATAAACCTCACCATTATTTAATTTACAAGAAATTAACACAATTAGAGAATGTAGAAGAATGACTATTTTGGTCAAAGTTTCTCTGTTATCTCTCTATACAATACAGATAGTCATGGAATTCTGGACAAAATCATATCTAACAATAAAAATATTCTCAGATTTTGGTCCGAGAGACAAAATCTCATCAAATGGGGGTCCCGTGGCTCTAATGTGGACTGAATTAGTGGTCCTGGATGTGAAAAAGGTTGAGAATCACTGCTCTAGAAAGAGAGGAAGAGAAGAAGAGAGGAGCTACTTCGGTCTCTATATCCATCTCTAGCTTCAGTTTCAGAGAAGCCTGTTAGCTCAATGTTCCTAGGAGCCCCAAACAACAAAAGGTCTCGAGAGAGAGAGAGAGAGAGAGTGCTCTGAGGTTCATCATTCCTGCTGGGAAAAGGAGAAGGAAGACAAGTAATAAAAAAAAAGTAATAAAAAAAGTTCAGTTTCAATACCTGTGCTGTGTGCTGGGATAAGATTGGCAGCCATAACAACAGGACTGCAAACTACAAATAGACTACAGCCTGTGTGTGTGTGTGTGTGTGTGTGTGTGAGTGTGTGTGTGTGTGTGTGTGCACGTGCACCCGTACGCTAAAAATAGACATGCAAAAGACAAAAGATTCTCATAAACACACACTGTCTCTCTCTAATCCTTATTTATCTGCCAGTGTTTATGAGCGTAGTATATCTTGTAAAGACTTCACCTCAGCTCTCTCTCTCTCTCTCTCTCTCTCTCACACACACACACACTCAGTACAGCCAGGCCTCACCTCCCAGTGTTGATGAGTCCCATGTCTTGCCCAGAGCAGATATCTTCCAGTATAAAAGCTTCGTCACAGCTGGACATGTTAATGTGGGTCAAGTTGGGTTTGCACACATCCAACCAGTAGGGGGCGTGTTGACCGGTGGACAGCTGCAGAATATCTGTTATCAACGCCGTCACGCACAGGCCGAAGATATGGACGCCTGCAAAGCATAAAGAAAGCAGCATGTAAGATTACAGCAGCATGTAAGGGTTAGAATATATACAATATACTGGATTACCAAAGAATATAAGCATATAAATCTTGTATCTGGATTGTGTTTAGGTATGATTTAGCTGGATTACATTCACACCTGACATTAAAATGTGTCTGCAGTCTACACAGTGAAATTGGATTTCCCTTTCCCTCGCCAAATCTGTGATTCCCACCCACGTTGCTTCCTCTGGTAATGTTTTACATCCTTTAAAGTCGACAGTAAACACCTCGTCCATAAGCATCCCAATCTCTGGAACCCGTCGTCTATCGGTCTAGACTCTGGGGGGGGCGACGGCCAATATTTCGGGGGTTTCCGGTGTAGCCAGCGGACATCCGGGCCAAGACTTCCTCTTCCGTGCGCCGGTCATTGTTTACAGTCCGATTAGTAACTTGAGATGCGAGAATGGAGTTGGAGTCGAGAGACGACGTCTCATATGCAGATATCTGTTTATAGAGATTAGCCGAAATGTCGTCTGGACCTAAAACACCTACAGAAAGTATCGATGTTTGTCTATTGTGTGGAGAAACGTTTGACTCGTGTAATAAAAGAAACAAATTGCTTTCAAAGTCGGATTACAAAATTACAGGAATTCTCCCGGGGCTGTATGTAACTCTTGTAAAGAGCTTCTAATACAGTACAATCACAGCAATGAAGAAGCCAAAAACAGAATTGGTGGTCTCGTTAGAGACATGGCTGCAAATAAAAATATCAGACAAAAACACTGTGCACCATCAACACCTTCGCAAGAGAGCAAAAGAGGGGAAAGTACTGTGACACAGATAATACCTTAAAGCTCCGAGTTTACTTTTGTATGGGGAAATCGCTTGTCTGAGCCCTTGTCTCTAACTTTATGTTATACCGTAAAACTTCAATTAAAAGCCAAGTCCCAAGCTTCGAATATTCGCTGTTGATTACTACCGAAGCTCCGAAGCCCAAAAAATGGTATTCGGGACAGCCGTAGAAGGCTCACACACACTGCATGAAAATAATTCCATAGTTGTCTTGAATAGTACATGAATCTGGTGAGTTCTGTTGATTTACCTATACCGTTAAATCACACTCGTACATTGCGCGATGTTGTGTGAGGTTTTCAACCCGGTGAGCAGTGAGTAAAGATTCATATCAACACACTGACTCTAAGTTTACGCTTGCTTCCATGACAATGCCGCTTGCGTTATCGATGGCGACGCCGCAAACATCGTGACGACGGGGACTCGATGCTTTTCACAGCTTGGGGAGTGCGTGCGGTCACTGAGAAGATGTGAAAACCGCTTCACTGAAACATTTCCAGAGCTGCTGTGGGTGTAACGGATGTGTCTTCCCACCTATGAAGCGCACGGCCCTGCGGATGTAAGAGTTGAAGTTACAGCCGGCGGCGTTGATGTTGGCTTCGGTCTGGGTGGCGGAAGACCTCCGGGACAGATAGCAATACAGAATGGCCTCTCCTATCAGGATCTAGGCACAGAAACAGACACAGGCGGAAAGAGAGAGAGAGAGAGAGAGAGATGGAAAAATAACGTTGGGAATCCAGATTTTATGTCCCTAGATACATTTGTGCATTGATTAATTGAATGGAATTAATATTACTGGGCCATTTCTTGCTGATGTCACACTGTCATGGCTGTTTCATCTGTTTAGATTTGGATTTTTGTGTTACATGCCGATAAAGCTTCTTTGAATTGAATGCAAATTTTGCACTTTGGTGCCTCCAAGTGGCAGGGGGAGTTAACTGTTTGACTTTTAGTTTGAAGGACTTCATTACCCGGAAATCCTGTAAGGTGACATCAGTCAACTAAATTTCTCCTTCTTACGCTACATTCCAGAGATGATGGAAAGTCGTAAAATTCTGGGGCCGGTTGCACAAAACACCTGAAGTTTTCTCCTTAAGTATGACACTTAAGGCTTACCAATTTTATTTTAAGGAAACCTTAACTAGGACTTTAAGGAAGATCTTAACTTAAGGTGTTTTGTGCAACCGGCCCCCGACTTGGACATGGACATACACTGTAAACACCACACAGCAATACTTTTAACATGTTTATAATCCTCGAAATACACTTAAGTTTGATTTTCAGCATTGCATGACCTTAAATATATCAAAACACCTGTGTGGTAAATGGTTAAACAAATCAATTTGAAATGTGAAGTTGTGCTAACAGTAGCTAACATTCTATGCTAGCTAACTAGCAAACGTTGCCAAACATTGACATAACATTAGCTGTTGCATGGGGAGCGGTATTTTACACTGGACCACTGGAACGCATCCAGCTTGTAATTACGACCTACCAGCTGGGAATTTCAAGACTTCCAACTTCGAATGGAACGCATAGAGCATGAGTGTCTGGTGGGGGTGGAGGTGGTGGAGAGGTTCAGCCAGTGTTGGTGAGTCCAGCTTTCACTGGGCAAAGCACTGCTCACTGCTGTTTAAGAGACACTCTTGGATTTCACTCTTGGGTTTGAATCATCGCTTCATCTGGGCCATGAAGATTTTCCACCAGTGTCCATTTGTGCATTCTTACATAAAAATCTCAGCTTTAATAGTGGCACTTAATAGTGGCACTGAATAACCATAAGTGGCACTTATTTATAACTATGTCAATGAAGCACAAAGAGAACAAAACAAGAGACCTAGGACTGTAAGAGATAGAGAGAGAGAGATTGGCTTCTAGTCTATATATGACATGACCCAATAAAGTTCTCTCTGTAGTTGAAGAAACACTCCGCAGGCTCTGAACCAGTGTGTGGGAACAAGCGTACTTGAAACCAGGGAAAACCTGTGACAACCGCTCATCCACCCCACCTATTACGATTGATTGGTTTCACTGGAGTGTTGGTGTCATACCGTCTAAATCAGTTGGTTCTCAACCTGCGGGTGGGGGAACCCTGGGGGGTTGCGAGAGCTAATTTACGGAATGTGAAATAAAATGCAAATGGGAAAGGAAATTGCCCTTTTCAATGCCTGATTAAAATCTGTATTCTTAATTCAATTTGTGAATCCAGTTATTTATTTCTCTTTTTAAACTGCATTTTCAAATAGATTTTTTAAATTTCATTATTTATTTATGAATTCATTAATTTTTTTTTTTTTTTTTTAGTATTTTTAAATGATGTACTTATTGACTGTTTTATGGTTGTTTTTGTAAATCCCTTTTTAATTTGAACTATTTATTGATGGATTAATATTTCATTTGTAAATTCTTTTTATAATTCCTCTTTTTATTGCCTATTAAAATATCAAATAATGAATTACTTTGTAATTTAGTCGATTTATTCATAGATTAATAAATGAATATGTTAACAAATGTGTTAATGCCTATTTTTATTGTACAATTAGTTATTAATGAAATGCTTTATTACTATTTGCGTGACACTTGTGGTCCTCCATACACTGGGTTAGAATTATCTGGTAAGCTCATACTCTCATTATGAGAAACCTGGTTAAGATGCCAGGCTTAGTCCCAGGTTAAACAGGTTACTGTGGCATGGAAACATCTGTTTTCACTATTGGCTTTCACTGTTTGTCAGACTCAGTACTTGCTATTACTATTACTATTGGGATCATCATTTGTTTCCCGTGTGTCAAAATTATCGCTCAGTCAAAGAGGGAGGAGGAATATGCTGTTAACCGGTTTGTTCATGGCAACAGGGAGACTCAATCACACGGTATCAAAGGTTCATGGAAATAGATTAACCAGAATAAGACCTTAAAGGTATAGTTCAGTGGTCATTTTTTGCCCTTTTTGGAACTCTCAAGAACTGGTCCCCATTGACCTCAGCTGTTTTGCCGAAGGCTGCAATGGTAGTTGTGCTGGCAACCTCCCTGTGTGTTATATGGACTAACAACCTTCACCTGTGCTTCAACTGGCATGAAGGTGAGTAGATCATTTCCATTTTTGGGCAAACTATTCCTTTAACCAGAATATGGACATGCGCCAGTTTACTGTATGCATGAATGTAGCCACTGTGAGGTCCAGGGCGGAGAGTTATTAGAGGTGGAGGTTTGCTTACGGTGGCGGTGGGAGCGGCGAAGGCCAAGCTGAAGAGCAGCAGCAGAGAACAGACTTCCTGTCTGGGCAGGATGTAGGGCAGAGACAGGCTGCGGTCGTTACAGCTGTACCCGGAATGCACCGGCTGGAAAACGTCTGTCAGCTCCAGGAAGTAAAGACTGACCACCGAGGAGGCCAGGATAGGCAGCTGGAATAAAAATACAACAATACAAGAGAAATTAAAATACATTAAAAACAAAAATAGCCTCTGAAACAGCATTTAGACTATGGGACAGTCTCCACTGAAAGCCAGACTAATGAACATTTGAAACCCAGGATGAGAAAACATAGCTAATAACAATAATAATAATACATATTCATGCATACTTGTATGGAATCTGATCAAAATGTCCCATTAGAATCTATTCAGGTTAACAGCTTCCCATAGACAACCAGTATAGTATTGATCAATTCCACAACAATATGTATCAATCAAAAATATTTCCATCATGTTTCCCCCGGGAGGTCCTGGGGCCTGATGGGTCTATTCAGACTGACAAAAAAATTATTTTAGAGACTTGGAAAAATGAGTTTCAATCCACCCATCGTAGTGACTCCAGGACCCAGATCAGAGTTAATGCACACACTATTCCCGACTTCCCCCTGAACCAGCATATTAGCGAGTATGAGATTGTAAAAGTTCTTCAAACAGCTAAGAAAGGTAAGGCTTATGGCTACGATGGGTTACCAATGGATGTGCTGAAAAATGGTAATGCACTGAATATCCCGCATAAGCTTTTTAATCATTGTTTTCTACACGGTGTGATCCCAGAGATGTGGAAACATGGGAATCATCAATCCCATCTCTAAAGCTGGGGGAAAAGATAAAAGAATCCCTCTGAACAGTCGGGGCATTACCTTGACCTCTGCTGTGTATAAGCTGTTCTGTTGTGTGTTATTTAATCGCATCTCCGAATGGAGAGTTGTCTGGATCACATTGTCACCTGAACTACAATTATAGACTCTAGGAAGAAGCTAAAGAAGCCAACTTTCTGCTCCTTCATTGATTTCTCTAAAGCTTTTGACCGTATTGACCGGAATTTGCTCTGGGATAAACTGTCATTACTGGGCCTAAATGGCAACATCTTGAATTGTCTTATTGCGATGTATGAAAAGGTGAAGTGTTGTGTCCGTGTCAATGGCTGAATGGTTCCCAGTTGATATTGGAGTAAAACAAGGCTGTATTTTATCCCCCATTCTGTTCTCTATGTACATAAATGATCTTTCTATGTCAATCAGAGCCTTAGGTAAGGGTGTCTGTATAGATAAGGAAAAGATAGCCATCCTCTTCTATGCAGATGACATCGTCTTAATTTCTGAGACTGAAGAAGAATTACAGGAGATGTTAGACCTTGTCTATAGCTGGTGTCAGGATTGGAAACTGAACATAAATGTCGACAGAACAAAGGTGGTGCATTTTAGGAACCCATCGGCTCCCTTAGCTTTGTTCGGATTTTCATGTGGCCCTTCTCCACTAGAAGTCAGTTAAGGAGTATACATATTTGGGGCTCATCCTAACAGAGTTTCTAAACTTTGACAACACTGTTAAGCCTCTGGCAATGCATGCAAATAGAGCTCTGGGTAGCTATCGTAGCCAAATGTAAATCTATGGGTGGCCTTCCTTTTACATGTTTTACCAAACCGTTTGAATCTCTGGTTTTACCCGTTCTGACATATGTTGCTGCTGATTGGGGTTACAGAAGCTACTCTTGTGTTAATGCTGTCTTTAACCGAGCATGCAGATTTTTATTTAGGAGTTGGTACATACACCCCAACTGCTGCCATACAGGGTGATATGGGTTGGAAAATGGGTTGGTCATGTTTTTTTAAGAATTGGCAGAGGCTTTGTAGCATGCCTGATAGTCGACTCTGTAAACGTGTGTTTCTGTGGGCTTCCCAATTGATTACTGTAAAAAATTATATGTACACTGTGAGAACTATTTTTGGTAACACTTTATAATAACCATCATTAATAAATGGTAAATTGATAGTTAATTAAACTTTAGTTAATAGTTATTTTACTGTTAACAAACAATGAAATGATCATTAATAATGTTTACTAATTATTAGTAATGCTATAATTTATGTTATTTTATCATTAGTTTGTGTAATATAAAATCATTTGTTTATAAATGATATATTGTATCATAGCTGATAAGAGACGGTAAAAAGGGTAAAAAGCTATGATACAATATATAATTTATAAACATAAATTATAGCATTACTAATAATTAGTAAACATTATTAATGATCATTTCATTGTTTGTTAACAGTAAAATAACTATTAACTAAAGTTTAATTAACTATCAATTTACCATTTATTAATGATGGTTATTATAAAGTGTTACCCTATTTTTTTAGCTCATTGCATATGTCCCACCTTGCCCGCACAGATAAGAGTCTATTCAAGAAACGACTTAAAGAATTTTGACATTGCAGTGGCAGAGAGTGATGAACAGAAATGGTTTCAGTTAATAAATAAACCTGAGGGTAACAAACTTATTGCCTATTTAAAAGTGCTTTTGATACAGAGCCATATGTATAAAGTATCTTATCAAGGCAGCACAGAAGCGCCTTTGCTAGGGAGTTGCACCTATAGAAACTGGCAGGTACACAAACACCCAGCCGATAGACGGTTCTGTCCCCTATGTAATAATGGTTCTACTGAATCAGAAGCCCATGTACTCTTACACTGTGAACTCTATACAGACATTTGTTCTGAATTATTTTTTTCAACTTTCAAACCAAGTTGCAAATTTTAACGAGTACGATGATTTAAATAAATTGTGTGTAGTTTTAGCTGGTAAATATTGTATCCACGAATGTGCCAAAGCTTTGCCACCTCATCCTTAACAGAACACGTTCATTCATGAGTGTCTAAATTTTATAATGCAATACTAAGATTGTTTTATATCCTTTGTGTTTGTGTATGTGTAATATGACCTTTATTTTAACTTTTTTTTTCTTGTGTGTGTGTGTGTGTGTGTGTGTATGTATATGTGTATCAATGTATCTGTACAAATGTACTGATGTGTGTGTATATTTGTGTGTATGTAGCCTATGTATATACATATGCATATATATATATTCTAGTATCTTTTTTTTAATGTGTATTGTTTTTAGCCTGTGTCCCCTAACTCTTGATGAGTGGTCCTCAACTTTCTTTTTTTGGGGGTTATTGTGTTTGTTGCTTTGTTTGACTTGTTTGTTGAGGAGTGACACATTAATAAAATTATATCTATCTATCTATATGCATCATATCCACACACACACACACACATGCAGCAATTTGTGGGTTATTTGGTAAATATGTGTTGCTCTCAATCTGCTGCGATGTTCATCAAAGCCTTGTAGTCTGTCACTGGCCAGTACTATGACTGACAGACTGACAGGACTGACACACCGCTCTGCTTCTATTTCCCTCGCACTAATCTCACACTAAGTGGGACACACACACACACATGCACACACACAGCTCCAGCGCAGATAGAGGATTATGGAAATAATATTAGATGGAGCTCTTTCCATTAAAGTCCCAAAAAAAAAAACCCTGCGAACCTTTAGACTTTGAACAGATGTTGGAGAAGACCCATGTGAACGTAGCGCCAACATGAAATTCGAGAGGCGTCCATAGCTGCTGCCTGCATCATGATGTGAAATCAGGAGCTAAATATCTTTCTGACATCAGCTCAAACAGTTTTCCAAAGCTGTTTTAATATGATTTTTTAACCGTGCCATAATATCCTAATGTGAAAACTTTCTGTTTGTTTGGGTTGACGTTGAATTTGACCTCCTCCTCCGCATTGCCTGTCTGTCAACTGCTGGCTGGGTTCTAGCGTGAAGCTTGATTGTGCACAAATTTGTGCATCTAGCCCACTCCAACAGAGAGTAAAGGAGACAATTTAAGCTAATTTGAACATAATTTGTCACTGTTTTTGCATGTTTATCTATCATTTCTTCTCTCTTTTACCAGTCTTAGATGTCAGATTTGGGCATTCCTGTCTTACAGTGCAAGAGTCTGTTGAAAACTGAACTCTCTCCTCAAACTCTCTCACAATCTCTCACACAATAGCACTAAAAGTCATGTAGTGTGGCCCTAGCATGAAAACAGTACTAGTAAGTAAGTTGGGCTGTGTATCTCTATACAAAAAGGTATAGTGAATATGTGTAAAATGGTAAGCACACAGTAGCTGAATTCAACACAGTCATTCTGTCAGTAGGTACTGTTCATTATAGCAGTGGTCCTCAACGTGGGGTCCGGGGACCACCAGGGGTCCTTGAGGGGGTTCTAGGAGGTGATGAATTGTTAAACTTCAGAATTATTTCATTTACAAGAAGTTAACACAATTAGAGAATGTAGTAGAATGACTGTTTTGATCATAGTTTCTCTGTTATCTCTCTACCTACAATACAGATAGTCATGGAATTCTGGACAAAATCATATCTAACAATAAAAATAGTCTCAGATTTGGGTTTGAGAGACAGAATCTCATTTAATATGGACTAAATTAGGGTCCTCGATATGGAAAATGGTTGAGAATCACTGCATACAGCACACTGTTTCTGGGAGCCTTGTAACATCTTTGCAAATATGGCCTTTTGGTCAAGTTCTCTTTGGAAGATCGGGAGCAGCTTCCCTTCCGTGGCCCAGCGTTTGCTCTCTTAATTCTTCAGCACACTTTGTATGTTTAGTGGATGGCACAAGCCGGCTTAGCATCATCTCAAAAGGTGCAAGTCAAGTAAGATTTTTTTTTTCCTTTCCCAGAGCACAAAATGACCATAAAATATCTGCGGGGGTTTGACAGGGTTGTTGATCCATACCGATGACTCAACGGTTACTTGGCCGGGCGCTGAGATTTTCCGGCTTTCGAAACTCACCCGTCGTCTATTTTGGAACAAAAAAACTTGAGGAAGAGAGCAGGGGGGGGGAGAGGAGCGGTGACGCAACAATGTCGCACCTTCACTTTGCGAAGTGGTTGGTCCCAACAACCTCCTGTCAATGATGCACGTTGCAGAATGCAGGGTTTCCTACACATTTTCAATTAAAAAAATCCCATACTTTTTCCCAGACCTTGATTTGTTTTGAAGATTTTGTCCGGTGTTCAATATGATTTACGCAGATAGACATCTTGCCCCTGCTAACTAGGTCATATCACTGTATAGATGAAGATTGTTCTTCACAGAGACAAATATCACAATATGTGAGATGATTGGCAGGGTTCCTACACGGTTTCCATTTTAAAATTCCATATTTTTCCCAGACCCTATGTTCCTTGACTGGATTTGATTTTGGTCTGTATTTGATATAATGCATGCTGACAGCGGCTGGGTAATAAGAGCGTCCCTCTATCTGAACATTATTCTTCACATCAACAAAAACTGTGGACTCAAAGTGGCTCTACAACAACATAAAAGCTAGAATTGTGTGTGTATCGGACCTGAACCGCAACATTTTCCATACTTTTCCAGACATTTTTTTTTTAAATTCCCACACTATTCAAGAAAAATGATCTTTTTGATGGATGATGGAAATGATCGAATTCATTTTTAATACTTTTCCAGACCTGCGTAGGAACCCTGAGAATGGTTGCCTGGCATTGTCGAAATGTTGCTTCAATTATGGCACAGTGATGCCACCCCAACCCTTGAAAGCATGTAATTTACCAGCCTTCTGGCAGTGTTGCAAGCAGAACGGTTAGCTAATCATTTTCAAAGATCCTTCCCTAGATCCTTGCACAGACACATCATCACTGAATAGTATGTCATTTCCACTTTACGGCAATCCACTGGCTGCGTTACAAATTGCAGAGCGACACAACGCAAATATCGCCTGGACGTTAGCTGTGTTTGTGGAGTTAGAGGCTGCACTGCTGCTTCCCTGCTGTTCCAGTCATCTAATATGTGATTCTGCCTTATCGCCTCCCGGGGGGGGGCCCACATTTCAGCCTGCAAGGACAAAGGAGTTCTGCAAAAGACCTGCCATTTACTGTGAAACGTTCTCCATTTCTACAGTTTGTTAAGGTCAGGAGAACTCATCAGTGTTGCTACCGGTCTCTCTTGACGTCTAAAATTACAAATGTATCAATTCATACACACAATCGCAAGTGGGAGACAAGTGTGTACCCCTGCTGTATGTGTATCTACTGTATAAGTAGGACGTGAAATGAATGAACATGCTAAATTCCAGTGGTGGAAGAAGTAGTCTGATCCTTTACTTAAGTAAAAGTACCAATACAGCAATGTAAAAATACTCCATTACAAGTAAAAGTCCTGCATGAAAAATCCTACTTAAGTAAAAGTACATAAGTATTAGCAGCAAAATGTAGTTAAAGTATTAAAGTAAAAGTAGTGGTTTGGTCCCTCTGACTGATATTTTATTATATATGACATCATTAGATTATTAATACTGAAGCATCAGTGTGTAAGCAGCATGTTACTGTTGTAGCTGCTGGAGGTGGAGCTAGTTTGAACTACTTTATATACAGTTAGCTAGTTTAGTCCAGTGGTTCCCAACCTAGGGGTCGGGCCCCTCCAAAGGGTCACCAGATAAATCTGAGGAGTCGTGAGATGATTAATGGGAGAGGAAAGAAGAAAAAACAAAGTTCTGATACACAAATCTGTTTTCAGTTTTTGGACTTTTTCTCTAATCTTTGATTTTTGCTGAAATATTGGATCATTTGAACATTTATTGAAATGAAACCATGTGAGGTTTAGAGGGAAAAATCACTATTTGGTGGAGCTGTTAACAACTCATAGACATCTGAAATGTGACCCCGACTACACACTGCTTTTTGTAAGACGTCAAAAGCCAAAAAGGTTGGAAACCACTGGTTTCATCTTTAACAAAGTGTTGTATTTTAAAAGCTTGTTATATTTTCCATTGTGTCAAATCTCCATCTGAAAAGTAACTAAAGCTGTCAAATAAATGTAGTGGAGTAGAAAGTACAATATTTCCCTCTGAAATGTAGTGGAGTGGAAGTATAAAGTAGCATCAAATGGAAATACTCAAGTAAAGTACAAGTATCTCAAAATTGTACTTAAGTACAGTACTTGAGTAAATGTACTTAGTTACTTTCCACCACTGCTAAATTCAAACCATCATGCATCATGTGTAACCAATCAAGTTTAAGTATTGGGCCGTGCTTGGTTAACATCCCCTCTTACTCCTATTCTGGATGGCCCAGACTTTCTACCAGGCTGTCAAGATCGGGGCTTTGAAGCATGGCACAGCCAGGGTCTAACAAAGCTAGGAGATCCATTCGATGGCCAGACTTTACTATCCTTTCCGCAGCTACAGCAGCGATATGGCTTACAGAAATGTGAGGTTTTTTTTTAGATATTCACAAATCAGACACTTCATCACAGAAGATACCACATTAACAACCAGCAGTGCCACCTCACATGTAGAAAAAGGCCTTGTCTTTACAGGTATCCAAGAAACGCATAAGTGTATTTTATAGAGCCCTAAATTCCAATTCATCTCTAACTTCCCAAGCTACTAAGCAAGCCTGGGAGAGAGACTTGGGCATCACTATTGACGACCTAGACTGTCTGTATCTATCTGTAATCGAACCAAATCTACTCAGTTTAGAATTGTACATCGCACACATATAACACCTGCTCTCAAAAACAAAATGGATGCCAATGCGTCTCCGCTCTGCTGTTAAGTGTGACTCTGAGACCTGCAATTACATTCATTGTTTCTGGTCATGTGTGAAGCTTCAAAGCTATTGGTCTGGTATTGTGGATGAACTGTGTGTTATTTTTGGTGTTCCAATAGAGTTAGACCCCATGTGCCTCCTACTTACTCTTCCAGATGGTCATATTATACGTAAATATCAAACACAAGAGGTTATTCAATTCATTGACTTTTGTTGCTAGGAAGAATATTTTGCTATTTTGGATTAAGGATGCTGCTCCAACAAAAAAAGTCGTGGCACAATCTTATAATGGAGCGTATTCCCAATGAATACATCTCATGTATGCTTCATTCCTCAGTGGATTCTTTCTATAAAGTTTGGGACTCTTAGAATATATTGGAAAATGCAATAAATATATTCTTAAAAAAAAAGTCTATGTATTATCCTATCTTATCCTGTCCTGTCCTATCCTATAAACATTGATATTAACCTATCATTATGTCCAATGCAGATATGATGGAGGTTCCTCTCTGACTACAGCTTGTCCAAGTCGATATATCCATCTAACTCTTATTTGAAAGCAGCATTCAGACCTAGTATGTATGACTCTTTTTTAGCATTTTGTATATCAGACGTCTGACCAGAGGAATCATTCCAGTGTGATGTGGGAGGATTCCACTCAGCAGCTTCAGAGGTGCAAGTCTGTAAAACCTGCATCACCCTCTCCTTATGGAGCTGCTAACCCACCTAAAAAGCGTCATTAGTCTGGCTTTCAATTAGGGCTGAACAATTAATCAAAATTTTATTGAAATCGCAATATGGCCTACTGCAATTTTCAAATCGCAGGAGGCGCAATATTTGTTAAAGGCGAAATGTGTCAAAATAGCATTTTAAAGTAAATATGGTGGTGCTGCAGAGATGTCCTGGCCTACACATCATATTCTACAGACTTAAGAAAACATCTTTGTTTGGTACAGATCCCCGCAAAAATCACACCATAATCATTTTAATACGTTTTTCAATTAAAATGAGAATAATGATGTAAAAATTATCATTCCCTCTAATGTCACAAATCATATCGCAATTGCAATATCAGTCAAAATAATCGCAATTAGATATTTTTTCAAATTTGTTCAGCCCTACTTTCAATGGAGAGTTTTAGTGTCCCATGATGGTCTAAATGGGCAGCTTCAATCCAAAAATTAGCGTTAGCCGAGTGAATTATTCTAGATCCAGTATACTGAAAAGAAACAAGGATCAGGAGCTACTACACAGTGTAGTGGATACATAAATGTATGCTCTCAAACCCTCAAACCCTAACCCAAACCCTAAACCCAACCCTAACCAAACCCTAACCCACATATTTATTCATTTAGACAAACCCAACACCGATGCAAGAGCCCTCTTTCTAGATTTTTCAACACAATACAAGCAGACATTTTGGTGTCAAAAATGGTCCAGCGGGAACTGAATCCCTTTTTGATTCATTGGTATGCCTCTTTTCTTTTCCTTTCATCTGCCATCACGACCAATGTTGGGGACCCCCCAGGGTTGTGTGAGTTCAGCCATGCTTTTCACTTTTTATGCCGATGACTGCTGTACAGATACACCAAATCAATATATTTTAAAGTATTCTGATGGTACAGTTCTAATATCTCTGTTAATATCTCGGTGGTGGATGAGTTGAGTCCCCCCCCCCCCCCCCCCCATATGTGAAGCGCTTTGAGTACCTAGAAAAGCGCTATATAAATGTAATCAATTATTATTATTATTATTATTAAGTAACTCAGGCAAACCCTGGGCTGCACCAACTCGGCGTGAACAAAGTGGTCGAGTGGAGCGCTAATAATGCTCTTGAGATGAACACAAAGAAAACGGAAGAGATTGTGTTTGGCTCACCACCTGACTCTCATAAAGTTCCTATTGTTAGGTATTTTCATATAAATACTTGGGTGTAAGGATAGACCATCTGTTATCTTGATTAGACCACATTGAAACTGTCTGCAAAAGGACAAAAAGAAGAATTTGGTTTCTCCGCCGCCTTAGGTCTTTTGGGGCGAGTCGACAATTCTTCTTTTGTTTTTTTACTTCTGTGATTATGAGTGTTCTACAGTATTGTAATAATACACGGTACAAGTGTTTGTCCGCTACTTTAAAGTCAAAACTGCTCCACCAAATACGAATCTGCTCAAAGACTGTAGGCCAATCACTTGAGAAATGAATCAGCCTGCCATAATAACATATTAAGGCCGGCCAACAACATCGTCTCTGACCCCAACCACATTCTGAACAGTGAATACAAATTGTTCCCATCAAATCGGAGATATAGGGTTCCACCATTTAATAGGGTTAGACTGACGCACTCTTTTGTACACCAGTCAATCCTAAAATTAAATATGGAGCTTAATCCCAGATTAAATGGACGTTGAAGGGCCTTGAATATTGTCTTTTGTGATTGTAATGATATGTTTTATGAATTTATGTATCTTTGTGTCCTGTCTTATTTTTTGTCTTTTCTGTGATGTTGCTGCTGTGATGCAAGAAAAATTTCAGACTGGATCTGAAAATAAAGTATTATCATCATCATCATCATCATACACAGGCATACGTCCTGTATCATGTTCTTGCAACGTCACAGATCTGAGTTCATGCCTTATGTAGCATATTACCTCATCTCTTTCCCCAACTGTATACTATCTAATGAAGGGGAAATAGCATGAAATAAGTTGAAGGAAATATAGGATCGACCTGCGTACAACAGAGAGCCTTGGCCGCCATCCTGCACACAGAGGAAACCAGGTTGCTGTAGGGATGTTTTTTTTTTTTTCTCCTCTACATGTCTCTAGTCTTGAACACACAGATATAAAAATACACCCCATTCAGAGGGCCATGTTGCCTAGCAGCCGGTTAGTGGGTAGGATGGTGTGACAGTGTGTGCGAGATGGAAACTGTAGAAGAGACAGACCGGCTCTGTCTGAAAGCTGGAAATGAGAGGGAGAGGAGAAGAGACAAACAATAATTCTGGAAGCCTGTCTGAATGTGGTTTCGGGGTGTTTTCAGGCCTATGGTGCAGGTTCCTTTGCTGCGTTTACATGTTGGTTTGACTACATCGAAGAGCATCAGTGTTTAGAAGATTAACCAGTAAACAGTAAAACCATTTAGCTCACAGAGAGTATAGCGACTGACCTGAAACAAACGTATTTTTCGAATAAAGGTTCATTTTATCCCGAGATGTTAATACTTTTGGCTCGGGTGTAACTTGGTCCAAATAAACAATAGATCTTTGCAACGGAAGGCCATATCTCACAACGTTTACATGAATTCATTTAGACCACAAGCTGAGCTTCAAAATAAAAGACCCCCGTACCCTGCGCTTACTCACACTTTTCCTGAGACAGGCAACAATCAACTGATTTGGCATTGGTATCGAAGTCAAGGTACCAGAACCGGTGACAGTATACCGAAAGATTTCAACCAGATACCCAGCCCTACATTTGATACAGCAACATTTCAATTGAGCCACAATTTATCAACAGATGCCATGTGGAAGCAGTCATTTCCTTCATTAGGAATTTGCTCAAAGGGGGCGTTCTTCTGGGGTAAATCTTGTCCTAAACCTCAAAATTCACAGTGTCTTTAACCCGGAATGTACAGTGCTTCCTGCAGTTGGGTAAAGCTTGGGTGAAGGTTTGGGTTGCCGCGCTCATAAAGTTAGTTACATGGCCAAGCAAACCCAACTAACCGAGCTTTAAGGCTGTGGGAAATGCAAATCAACAAGTCACTGGAAGTCCATTCATTTCCTACAGAGCCGAGACCGCGGAAACTCGGCCAATGTGTCCCAGACGTCCCAAAAACGATGCTTTGAGAACGGCTGCATCCATCATTGGAGTCAAGGGTAAGCTCTGAACTCATTTTATTTGTTTATTTCTGTTATGTTTTGATTAATTAGCCCTTGCTAGCCAGCTCTGTTAATTCATCAAAACAATGCAACCATAAGACCACGACATCAATGTCATTCGAGATGTTCCGATACCATTTTTTCCTTCCCGATACCGATTCCGATACCTGAACTTGCATATCGGCCGATACCAAGTACCGATCCGATACCAGTGCGTTAAAAAAAAAAATATATATATATATATTATTTTTATTTTTTAACAGCTGTATACTACTAACCCCTGTATGGATGTGATATGATTGCTATCATTGTTGTATGGCCTGGCTCAGGTTAAAGCCTTTGTAAAACATGAACAAATACATACAGAGAATGAATGCCATAGAACTTTATTATCTAGTTTGACAGTCAGTCATAACTGAAAAAGAACATAAATAAATACATCTAGGAATAAATAACAATTCCTTTAAAAAACTGTTAAAGTGCAGCCACGATTTAGTAAAATAAAAGACATTTAAATTTATAAATAGTACAGTAACAGTATAAATGTAGTATATAAGTATAGATTTCCAGGAAAACGGCCGTTTTATCTGGGTGAAACTACTTTAAAGTTGATTTTTTTCGGGGCTAATAAATTACGTGATATCGGATCGGTGCATAGACTCGCCGATACATGATCCAGCATTTTAGGCTGTATCGGAGGCATTTCCGATACTGGTATCGACATCGGAACAACTCTAAATGTAATCAGAGCCTCTCACAATTGGTCAGAAAGTGAATGCAGGGTAAGGGTTCTAAATAAAGTGGATAGAGATAGATACCAATTCTGTGCAGTACCACAACGCATTTGTGGTTTTCCATGCTACAGCTAGCTAGAAATAATTTAACCTGTTCTTCCCTGCCAGCCCCGCCACTGGCTCCATCATTACAAACGCAGGTTGCACGACCAAGCTTTGTTCAAACCCACAGAACTTTATTTTAAATTCTAGTCAAGATAACAAGTTTTCCAAAGACGCCAAATGTGTCATGCTGAATTACAGGGAAATGTGCATAAAATTATGCACAAACATCTAGATTTTTTCCATTTGATGTAATGGTGCAGCCAAAACATGGCGTCTTGTATTTGAATATTACATTCAATATAAGCAGCTAGAGCTTCAAGAAAGTGTCGGAACGAGCAGATACAGAATATGGATGTGATGTTGTATAGTTAGGAAAAAAAATAACTTTGAAGCTGCTTAAGGGGAAATTTAAGGCTAAAGTCGGGTAAAGTCAGGGTACAAGGGGTATATTGTAAAAGGGCAAAATTTTTTCCTAGCAAAAAAAAAAAAGTGCAAAAGTGCAATCCATGTCAGACAGCCAGAGTTGTGAATCAAGGTTATTATCGTTAATGAAAACTAACGAAATAACGAAAACTAGGTGTGAAAAAAACATTTTCGTTAACTGAAATAAAAATAAAAACGAGGCTTTACAAAAAATGATAACTGAAACTGTATTGTGTGTTTACAAAACTAACTCAAATAAACTAAAATTATAGAGAAAATGTCTTTAGTTTTCGTCTTTGTCAATTTATTTCAAACTTTTTTACAAATTTTTGAATCTCGCCCGACAAATACCCCATATTACAAAAAAAGGCTAAAACTAACACTGAAACTAATAAAAACTAAACTAAAACTAAGCATTTTCAAAAAATAAAAAAAAATCTAAATTAGCAAACCCGCTTTAAAAACGAATTAAAACTAAACTGAAATTGAAAACAAAAAGAAAAAAAAAACTAAAGAAAAATGCAAAACTATAATAACCTTGTTGTGAATTGTGACCTACTTTTTAACATCCCAAAAAATACCAAAGGAGGTTTTTCCTCCATTGTTGTTGTTTTTACTTCCCATTCCTTTGAATAATGACACAAAAATTGCCTGAACACTGATATTTAACGTGTCAACAGATTCAACAACAGATCCTGCTTTAAGACAATAAAGCAGTCTTGGGTCCCTCATTATTTTGCATTTCTATTCTTGCTTTACACTAAAATTAGTATTTAAAAATAAAAGTAGATCCGGTCTCCCAAACAGGAACTATCTCTCCTAAATAATATCCCTCCGCTATGTTGTCTTCTATCAATAAAAATGCTATTTGGGAAATTGCGTTCTCAAAAGTTGGACCAACAGTCAAGTGAAAATCACAGTATCAGGATCTGTTGTTGAATCTGTTCTCCAACATGTTAAATGTCAGTTTTCAGTCTATTTTCATGGCCTCATTCAAATGAACGGGAAGTAAAAATCAAAACACTACAAACTTGTCCAGCTGCATCTGATCTTGGTGATCAGTTTATATTCTGGCTTTCATGGAGGTCAAGTGCCGAATAACCCCCCATGTTAAAACTAAGGGGAATATTGCTCTAAGGTATTTTAATTACTTCAAGCATCTTAATTTATCACACCAGATGGTTGAGCAACCTCGGAAGTGGCAACATCACTTGCAAGAAAAGATAAATCCAACAGATGCTACCAGGATCAGTTTGCCTGCCAGTGTGTATGCAGTGATACACAAAATACTGTTATAGGGCTCTCATAACATACTGTAATATATGGCACTGTCACAATATTGGAAATCAAAACAAAGTTGCCCATGATGGAACAGCCCATTAGTTTCTTCATAAAGGAGATTACACGGATAAATCTTGCCTGAGCCTTGTTACTGCAGCATCAAATTGGAATATTTATTCATTTTTTTTTAGCCTGTAGTTAGTTATTCATATCAGTAATGTGGCTATAACCGATATATATCACACACACCCTTTGGAGATGCAAGCTGTGGCTCTTTTCATATCCAGGCGTTTTGTGTGAAGATATATATCGAATGTTAACGCATAACAACAGCTCATATTCTGGTTATGGTTATGTGCGACATATTCGTATCCTGCTCACAAATATGCCAGTATGCAGGAAGAATCACAATATCCTATGGAGGCTGCACTGATGCTGACTGCAACAACAACAGTAAACAGGGTGAGGTGAATACAGAATAGCAGTACATCCCAGCTATTGTATTGGATTACTGTATATGGGATATGTTCAATATGTGAGTATAGAATAATAACGCAGTGCTTGTTTGCATTGGCTGTGGTTGCTTCCCTGTTTAGACTGCCATGACCTCAGCTGTGGGCCGCAAACAGTTACTAGATTTTTTTGCCTTAGAAAACACTGAGCATCATCTGTCAGCCCATGTCAGCAACACCACCCATCTGCACGGTCCTCACTGCCAAACCAGACGCACCCAGAGATGCAACCTGTAGACTGACTGACCATGGCGTCAATTCATCAGGCTGTCAGTCAACCGACCAGTCAGTCAGTTGGTCAGTCGGTCACTTAGTCGACCGACCGACCAGGCAACCAGTCAGTCAGCCAGCCTCTCGCGCCAGTCAACCCAGTTCAATTATAAACAGATGTGCATGTCTGCAAAAATAATAACACTTAATGCTGTCAGTCTGTAGATAGATAGATAGATAGATAGATAGATAGATAGATAGATAGATAGATAGATATTTCACCTCTACAAAATAAAAGCACGGCAGCAGAGTGACGCTGTCCTTGGTCTCCTTCCCGCCTTTCAGCCGCTCCTTGGCACGAGACATCACGGGCGCCCGGTGGTCTCTCCCGTTGCCGGGAGACAGGGAGCTGTACTTGATTCCCGTCGTAATTTTGGCGAAATTCCGACGGACTCCGGTCTCCCTCGTCCTTACCGGCGGACCTCCATCGCCCGGCGCGGTGTACTTGAAGTGTCGGTACCCGTTAATGTGGTCTGTCTGTTCTCGCCTCTGAAATGCGGTCTCCAGCTTTACAGCACGGTGCCAACGGAGGACTGGCACGGGAGCGGGGACGGTCTCCCCAAAAAATGCCCTCGCTGCGTATTGAGACTAAACTGATCACGGAAACGCATTCTGACTCTTGAGATGGTGTTTAGAGGCAAGGGTTTGTCCGTTTCCACCGTTAATTCGGTAATTCTCATCCGGTTGCCCCCCCACCCCAATTCAGCTCTGCTGCAGCAGGTGACCAGTGTTAAGTCAGTCAAAATAACAACGAAGACTTCCTGTCAGACTTTTCAAAATAAAATCCTTATTGAAATACCGTGCTTAATAATATAATATAGGTGTTATTAGTGGCAATTTCTTAGCTATTGTTTCGCGCCATATATAATACAATGATTCCACTGGATATTTCATACGATTTCTGTTGTTGTGCACCTTAATACTTAAGTTCTTTATAGGCAAAATCATTAAACTTCCGGTCTTACTGTGCCTAACACTGTATAACTTGACGCAAATCGGCAGGTGCCTGGGCAGGGAGCGCGTGGAGGTTGTTGCTGGTGGAGGAGAGAACTGAGAGGCGGAAAAAGTAACGACGTCTCACTCTGCCCCTATTTCCCAGACCAGAATCTGCTCTCGACGAAACGGTGTTGATGGAAATGGTAAGAAATATAGCCTACTGTGGCAGATATCTTTAGTAATAATCATCTAAGAATTTCGACCAAATCGTGCCCAAAGTTGAAAGTATCGTCAACACCCAGAGCTAAAAAATGTCGGTTTCTGTGTGTATATCAGACAAATAACTTTTATAACTGGTCATTACAGGAACGGCATTATGTGTGTCTGCAGAATAGAGGACACACACTCTGGCGGCTAGAGGTCAGCTCTCGGCAAATAATGCCTGAGGACAGCTCTGGCTGTACAACTGCTCTTCTCAATAGACGATCTTTGGAGAAGGGGGGGAGAACCAAAACGGATCGATGGGAGTGACGTTATAAGTGTGCTAAAAACCTATTTTCCGCACGGGTGGCGCGCATGAGTGTGGTGTGGTGTGAACCGCCCCCCCCCCCCACCCCCCCCCACCCCCCCCACCCCCATCCGCCACAACAGAGCCGTGCGTGTTGGAAAGCGGTGCTTAGTAGTGAATTATGTGGGACACAACACACGGCCCCCAGGACACACAGGCGTACAGGACCGTGCCATATTAACGGCCTCGGGCTTGTACAGCCTCCAGTATGCTGTCACTCCCATGCTGTGATGCGTTGCTAGGGATGAAAGTGCTAAAGTGCTAATAACACTCTCCCACACCTGTTTTTAGTGCTGGGAAGCGAGAGGGGATGTGGTAAGAGCATAGCAACATGAAATGGATGGCAACAGGAATACATATGCAATCGTATGTGATCCACTGACACCTTGTATCTCTAAAAACTGGTTGATGTTATCGTCGATGGCCATGCATCCTGTAGAAAATAACATGTAGCCTAATAGGACTTGAGGCACAGCTAGAGTATGCTCTGTGGTTGTACTGTAATATACTATAATATATACTATATATCAGTGGTTCTCAACCTGGGGTCCGGGGACCACCAGGGGTCCTTGAGGGCATCCCAGGGGGTCCCCAGCAAACTGATGAATTGTTAAACTTCATTATTTTGTCATTTTAGAATGATTATTTTGATCATAGTTTCACTGTTATCTCTCTAGCTACAGTGCAGATAGTCATGGAATTCTGGACAAAATCATATCTGACAATACAAATATTCTCAGATTTGGGTCCGAGAGGCAAAATCTCATCAAATCGGGGTCCGTGGCTCTAATATGGACTTAATTAGGGGTCCTTGATATGAAAAAGGTTGAGAACCACTGCTATATATGACTAGCAGTGGTGGTTGGGAGTCATTTTGGTTTGGGTTTTACTCCGATTTGGTCCCAGATTTGATTCTGTACCACTAAAGTGTTCTTATTATGATCATTTAAAGTGCTAATTCTAGTTCTTTTTTGTATTCGGGGAGGGAATTGGTGGAATTCAAGGCTATATTATTGAATGTAGTCACCACAGTGTTATATAGCACTATAGAATATAGCCTACAGCAGTGATTCTCAACCTTTTTCATATCAAGGACCCCTAATTTAGTCCACATTAGAGCCACGGACCCCCATTTGATGAGATTTTGTCTCTCGGACCCAAATCTGAGAATATTTGTTATTGTTAGATAAGATTTTGTCCAGAATTCCATGACTATCTGTATTGCAGGTAGAGAGATAACAGAGAAACTATGATCAGAACAATCATTCTTCTACATTCTCTAATTGTGTTCACTTCTTGTAAATTAAATAATGGTGAAGTTTAACAATTCATCAATTTGCTGGGGACCCCCTGGAACCCCCTCAAGGACCCCTGGTGGTCCCCGGACCCCACGTTGAGAACCTACAGGCACAGAATATTATCCCAATGACATGCTATTGCTATTGCTATAGAATTAACTAGAATACTAGTCCATATGTGATGGAACGGCAACCCACGCAAAAATATACAGAATGTAATACAACTGCCTCGCTAATTGTTGACAAATGTGTGTGTGTGTGCGCGAGAGGAGGGGGTGGGGTGGTGGTGGGGGTTGGGGGGTGTGGGTGCATGTTTCATAATTATATTGAATTATTCATCAAATATGAATAAATCCCTCCTGGCAATAGAATTTACAGGCGTTATATTGGCTGGAAAATATGCAATATGTTGTCAATGTTCTGCGGAAAATGTGTATCTACCAAATCTGATTGAGTTTCCCCTTGATGTTACAGTGTGTTATCAAACGGCTTGGCCCCGGTCCCAAGGTCCCAGCAGGCGTTCGCTACATGTTGGAGGCGATGTCAGCTGTCATTTTCAAACCTGTTCGTGAGTTGACGTGCTGTTTATACATATTCATCGAGTTATCCCAAACTATTCTCGCAGATTTGGCTGATATACGGGGCGGATATTGTCCTTTTTTTATTAAAAATCAGATCTGGTCCAGACCTTTTTCCAACTTTTTTCATATCATATATTAGAGCCACAGACCCCCGCTTGATGAGATTTTGTCTCTTGGACCCAAATCTGTGAATATTTTTATCGTTAGATATGATTTTGCCCAGAATTCCATGACTATCTGTATTGTAGTTAGAGAGATAACAGTGAATCTATGATCAAAATAATAATTCTTCTACATTCTCTAATTGTGTTACCTTGTAAATGAAATAATAGTGAAGTTTAAAAATTCATCCATTTGCTGGGGACCCCCTGTAACCCCCTCAAGGACCCCTGGTGGTCCCCGGACCCCCGCGTTGAGAACCACTGCTCTATGGGACGCCCTAAACCTCGAACTGATTCTAATGGGACTAATTTGATCAGATTCCACAGAAGTATGCATTCTCATTATTGTCATTATCCTGGGTTTCAATGGAGAGTTTTAACACTATATACTTGAAATCTTTGGTATTTTTTTGGCATAAAAATTGACAAATTTAAAGGTAAAGATACTGAATATTGGCACAAAATATGTATCTAATACACCATCCAAAATGATCAGTATTGGGATCAGCCTTCAAAAACCCATATCAGTGGAACCCTAATAGCAAAATCCTTTCAAGAGAGTTTCAACAAGGAAGAGTGTCTCTATACATTGCTGCTGGTAGGAGATAGAGATAATAGAGAGTTATTGTTGGATTCAGCGTGGGTGGTGAAATTAACAATAATGACAATAACTCCCACAGGCAAAGTGAGAGGAAATAAAAAAAATAAAAAAAATCCAATCCTTTCCATCTCTCTCCATAGTCCTTATTCTATTGGAGAGAGAGAGAGAGAGAGAGAGAGAGAGAGACTGACCTGTGGTCTGATCCGCATCCTCATGTCTTCATGGCCGCGGGTCAGAAAGGTCAGAGGGTCAGTCCACCAGGAGAGCCAGTTCTACTGAGTTCTGCTCTGCTTTCACTGTTTCACTCTGTTCTACGCTCTGCTGTCACTAATAGATTCTGGGCCAGCTAAATCATGCCAGTCCAACAGGGGATAATGCTCTCTCTCCCTCTCTCTCTCTCTCTCTCTCTCTCTTTGCCATAGGGTTTGACTGATATGGGATGTAGAAAGCTGATGCCGATATTTATAGATTCAAGTCGCCAATAATTTTGTGCTGATGTTCAATAGCTTAAAATTTGACCATTTTCATGCAGAAAAAAAAATCCAAGTATTCAGTGTTTCTCCCAGAATTGTATTCTTGTCAGGGTGGAAAAGCCTCTGAAACAGCATGCAGACCATAATGAGACACTAAAACTTTCCACTGAAACCCAGACTAATGAAATTCTTTTAGTGTTAGCAGCTCTTTAAGGCAGCATGACCCACCTCATCTATTCATTGGTAGGGAAACTAGAAAATATCTGATGCTTAATGAAAGGCAGATATTGGCAGAGCAATATACTGGTGTTACCCTTCTCTCTCTCTCACACACACACACACACACACACACTGCATTACATGTGAGGTCCTGTCATGTTTTTCCTGAACTTAGTGTGTCAATCCTGTATTGTAATGTGCAGTGGTGGAAAGTAACTAAGTGCATTTACTCAAGTACTGTACTTAAGTACAATTTTGAGATACTTGTACTTTACTTGAGTATTTCCATTTGATGCTACTTTATACTTATACTCCACTACATTTCAGAGGGAAATATTGTACTTTCTACTCCACTACATTTATTTGACAGCTTTAGTTACTTTTCAGATGGAGATTTGACACAATGGATAATATAACAAGCTTTTAAAATACAACACATTGTTAAAGATGAAACCAGTGGTTTCCAACCTTTTTGGCTTTTGACGTCTTACAAAAAGCAGTGTGTAGTCGGGGTCACATTTCAGATGTCTATGAGTTGTTAACAGCTCCACCAAATAGTGATTTTTCCCTCTAAACCTCACATGGTTTCATTTCAATAAATGTTCAAATGATCCAATATTTTAGCAAAAATCAAAGATTAGAGAAAAAGTCCAATAACTGAAAACAGATTTGTGTATCAGAACTTTGTTTTTTCTTCTTTCCTCTCCCATTAATCATCTCACGACCCCTCAGATTTATCCGGTGACCCTTTGGAGGGGCCCGACCCCTAGGTTGGGAACCACTGGACTAAACTAGCTAACTGTATATAAAGTAGTTCAAACTAGCTCCACCTCCAGCAGCTACAACAGTAACATGCTGCTTACACACTGATGCTTCAGTATTAATAATCTAATGATGTCATATATAATAAAATATATTAAATATCAGTCAGAGGGACCAAACCACTACTTTTACTTTAATACTTTAACTACATTTTGCTGCTAATACTTATGTACTTTTACTTAAGTAGGATTTTCCGGGCAGGACTTTCACTTGTAATGGAGTATTTTTACATTGCTGTATCGGTACTTTTACTTAAGTAAAGGATCAGAGTACTTCTTCCACCACTGGTAATGTGTCAGCATTAATTAACCAGGTCAAATTCCTTGTGCACACTCTGTACTATGTATGTATAAAAGTGATTCTGATCTGATTCTGATAATATTCATCTGACAATACTCACACTAGAGGGCAGCAGTGCCTATTTTATCTCAACAAGGTCTCATATTGTATATACTCTGTATTTAGTGGCACTGTACTGTACTGTCCTTGACCATAGGAATAAACAGGAATGTAGGGGAGGCTGTACCCACCAAAAATCAGTTAACCCTAACCCTAAATTCATAGTATAATGTAAGTTATGTGAAGAAATGGTCTTTTAAAGTGAAAAAACAAATTAATGCTTTTTTTGGAAATATAATTGATTTTTGCCACTACATCACTGGGACTAACAGATAGGAAATGGTAAATTGAGTGGTTCCCCCACCCCCTCCACCACCTCTTTTAACACCACCCCTCCGTGCTGTCCCCGAGAAACCAAAGACACCCAGAGATCCAGCCGGTAAAGTCAGGAAACTCAGAGCGCCTGCCCTCCGGTCGCTTCCATTCAAACGGCGCCCGCTCAGCACCGATGTGAATTTCTGTGTTCGGTTAGACAACAGGCGGCTTTTTTTTGGAGTTTGTTCGGTGAAATGGAACAAATCCCCCGGGTTCATTTCAGTCGGGACGATTCAGGAAATCCACAGGAGTGGAAGGACAGGGTTTCCCACTCGCAGAGCCACAGAGGGGAAACAGAGCGACTCTCTCCCAGGGGCGAATCGGCATCAGCTTCATCATCTTCATCATCATCACTCATGGTTCACTAAGAAGGAGGCAATCCAGCATCAGTGTTCAGAGGGAGAGCTGTGATTTGAGACCTGCGTACTGGAGTTTACCTTCATCATCAACTGGGATTTAGCCTTGAGATATTTGCTTTTTTTGTACTTCCCAGTTATCCAACAGCAGTGACATATAGATATAGGAATAGACAATTTTTTAAACCTTTATTTACTCAGCAGAGGTTGACTGTTTTTCATCAACATCCTGCATTTGGATGTGATGTGCCTTGCCATGGATTTGAACCAGCAACCCTCCAGTTACAAGCTTTCGTCTCTATCTTGCAGGCTGCTGGTTTAACCCTTGTGAGGGACTGGTCAGACTGGAGTTAGTAGGATAACACGATGGCAACTCGTAACTAGGACTGGTGGAATTGGCGTGTATAGCAAATAACTTGGAACTTGTGAGGATTATACGTTACATATGTATTATTTTGTGGAAATAGCAACCAGGAATTAGTACAATTTTATTATACATTGCTGTGGTAACATTAGCCAGGAATTGGCAAAATTTTATTGTACGTCACCGTGGTTACAGTAGCCAGGAATTTCTGCAAAATTGGATTGTACATCACTGTGGTTACAGTAACCAGGAATTTCCACAAAATTGGATTGTACGTCACCGTGGTTACAGTAGCCAGAAGTTGGCTAAATTGGATTGTATGTCACCGTGGTTACTGTAGCCAGGAGTTGGCTAAACTGGATTGTACGTCACCGTGGTAACAGTTGCCAGGACCTCATCAGGGTGGATTCTTCGTGGTCGTGTTCACCATGCTGTACTTCCAGGTGGTGATTTTGGCTGCTACTGTGATGCTGGCTTACTACTGTGAGTTCACCGACACTTTCACCCTGGCACAGCAGGGTTTCGTCTGCCGAGACCCGGCTTTATCCAAACCAGACCCTGGACAGGAACAGGACAGTCAGATACAGCCCATGATACTGTACCCTGTGGTGGCTGGACTGCCTGTGGTACTGGTGAGTCTAAAGGGGTTAAAACACAATCGACAGTAGGCTTGGGTCTTTGTCTTTGTGAGAGGGAGAGAAATATAGACGAATGTGATTATGTCAATTACAGGCCACCGTAGGCTGTGCCACGGACCTGTTGATGTTGTTGCAGTTCCTACTGGTCGCCAGTAGAGGTCGATAAAAGTCCTAATTACTTAATGAGAGAGCAGTAGCAAATAATAGGTTACAGCAAAATAAAAAGTATATTAGTTTGACTTTCAATGGAGAGTTTTAGTGTCCCACAATGGTCTAAATGCTATTTCAGAGGCTTTTCCACCCTGACAAGAAAATAATTCTGTGGGAAACACTGAATACCTGTATCATTGGAATTTTTTGGGCATGAAAAAGCTAAAATTTAAAGAATTTGACAACTTAAATGAAACACTGTTATTGGTAGCTTGATTCCAATTATATTGGTATAGTCCTTCAAATCCCCATATCAGTCAACCACTACTACATACGCTGCTTTTTACTGACGGTAAAAGCTGTTTGCGGTGGTTGAAGATGAGAAGGTTCCACCGAGATTTGAACTCCGATCACTGGATTCAAAGTCCAGAGTGCTGACCGTTACACCATGGAACCCTAGCCACTGAGTTGGGTTGATTGAGAAACTGGGTCAAGGAATCAAACTTCTAAGCGTACTATGACAAGCAGCCGAAAGCCATTTTGAATAGATCACATCAAATCGTCAACATAAAGTCCTCCGCGACGGTCAGCGTCATCCATCAACATCCAAGATGGTCTATCTGCAGGTGAAGAGATTTCCACGGTCTTGCCTGGCGGGAAACAGAAATCTGGACTACGGAATGACAGACGGGGATATACTGCAGCAGGTTGACTGCTTTGCCTATAAAATGCTGCAAGGTTGAAGCCCGTGCAGGGGGCAGCCTGTTCTGGTGGAAATCAGTTTATTCAGTGATCGAGCCTAAAACGGCCTCTTCCAGTGACCTCAAATTCAAATTTCTCAGCCTCGCAATGAAAAGGTACATGTCAAAAAAGAGACGCACGTTTATCTCCACCTGTCACAATGTCATTCAAAATGAGGTTCAACTGTTCAGCAGGGGAAACACACAGTTGTGTCAGTCTGAATGGGTCGGAATCAGTCCTATTTGATGTTTTACACTGTGAATCAATGTTTGCATGAAAGGCACGTTTGAGCATTTCAAATGGTTAGTGAATTAACTGGAGGCAACGTTGTTCCGACATCACTACCGCTCAGCCCCGGTAACACCCACTGGCTGGATGTGGGCTCCCAGAATTGGCGGGAAACAACCGACGTCAAGGCGACTATAGGTACCGCTGCTGGACACGGCAGCAGGGGCGGGAGAGGGGAGGACGAGGTGGCCGAGTGGTTAAGGCGATGGACTGCTAATCCATTGTGCTCTGCACGCGTGGGTTCGAATCCCATCCTCGTCGTGGTCTATTGTTTCTAAAACAGATGGAGCATGTGCACACAGCTCCTGATATAGGTTCTATGATTCACTCAATGAAACTCCTCTGCAAATGCCCCTTGAAATGAAGATGTCACGGGCCCGATTTTGCTGCCACAGCATCTGATCTGCTCCGCAGTTAGGGCTTTGGACAACCAGGTGATGCTGGAGCTGCATTTCCTTCTTTGTGTTTTTCCCAGCAATGACCAGTCCTTGGGTCTAAAGCAAGCCATGCGAAGCACTGGCTTTATGTTTCTGCGTCCTCCTGTGTTCTTTTTTTCCGCACAAACACCAGCCCTCGGGTGTCAAGCAAGTCTTGTGAAGCATTGGCTTTATGTGTCTGCGCCTTTGAAAAAGGGGACGACTAAAACGGCCTCTCCCAGTGACCTCAAATTCAAATTTCTCAGCCTCGCGATGAAAAGGTACATGTCAAAAAAGAGACGCACCTTTATCTCCACCTGTCACAATGTCATTCAAAATGAGGTTCAACTGTTCAGCAGGGGAAATACACAATTGTGTCAGTCTGAATGGGTCGGAATCAGTCCTATTTGATGTTTTACACTGTGAATCAATGTTTGCATGAAAGGCACGTTTGAGCATTTCAAATGGTTAGTGAATTAACTGGAGGCAACGTTGTTCCGACATCACTACCGCTCAGCCCCGGTAACACCCACTGGCTGGATGTGGGCTCCCAGAATTGGCGGGAAACAACCGACATCAAGGCGACTATAGGTACCGCTGCTGGACACGGCAGCAGGGGCGGGCGAGTGGAGGACGAGGTGGCCGAGTGGTTAAGGCGATGGACTGCTAATCCATTGTGCTCTGCACGCGTGGGTTCGAATCCCATCCTCGTCGTGGTCTGTTGTTTCTGAAACAGATGGAGCGTGTGCACACAGCTCCTGATATAGGTTCTAGGATTCACTCAATGAAACTCCTCTGCAAATGCCCGTTGAGATGAAGACGTCACAGGCCCGGTTTTGCTGCCACAGCATCTGATCTGCTCCGCAGTTAGGGCTTTGGACAACCAGGTGATGCTGGAGCTGCATTTCCTTCTTTGTGTTTTTCCCAGCAATGACCAGTCCTTGGGTCTAAAGCAAGCCATGCGAAGCACTGGCTTTATGTTTCTGCGTCCTCCTGTGTTCTTTTTTTCCGCACAAACACCAGCCCTCGGGTGTCAAGCAAGTCTTGTGAAGCATTGGCTTTATGTGTCTGCGCCTTTGAAAAAGGGGACAACACAGTGCATTGGCCGGGAATCAAACCCGGGTCAACTGCTTGGAAGGCAGCTATGCTCACCACTATACCACCAATGCTGAGACGGCAGTAGCTGATGGCTGATTGCAGAAAGTCCTGCCGCTCTATCAAGCCAAGCACAGCCTTTCACACCGTCTGGTCGGTGAAGTTGCAAATCTGACGGAAATGAACTTGCTTGTCATAGTACGCTTAGAAGTTTGATTCCTTGACCCAGTTTCTCAATCAGCCCAATTCAGTGGCTCGGGTTCCATGGTGTAACGGTCAGCACTCTGGACTTTGAATCCAGTGATCGGAGTTCAAATCTCGGTGGAACCTTCTCATCTTCAACCGCCGCAAACAAACTTTTCTTCCTTTCTTGTCTTCTCTTTCTCTCTCCGTATTCGTTTGCTCTCCTGTTTACCAGATTTCAGCCATAGAGTTGGTTCTGTTCCTCCTTCAGTACAAATCCAACAACCTTGACGACCAAGAGAAGGCCGTTGTCATGGCCGACTGTTGCTATCTGAACCCCCTGGTGCGCAGGACCTTCCGTTTCCTTGGTAACCTAAATACAAATGCTGTATCTAATACAACTAAAACCAACTGACATTTGTCTGTTATTTTTCTTCATCAGTCACAATTTCAGAGAAAGGTTTGGAGCTTCAGTTAAAGATGCTGCATGTATCACATGCTAACACTTTAGCGTAGCCTACAGTATGTTGAGTGATAGTAGGCTCCATGCTAACACTTTGGCATACACTATGTTGAGTAATAGTAGGCTCCATGCTAACACTTTAGTACTATGTTGAGTGATAGCAGGCTCCATGCTAACACTTTAGCATACACTATGCTGAGTGATAGTAGGCTCCATGCTAACACTTTAGTATGTTGAGTGATAGGCTCCATGCTAACACTTTAGTATACACTATGTTGAGTGATAGTAGGCTCCATGCTAACACTTTAGTATACACTATGTTGAGTGATAGTAGGCTCCATGCTAACACTTAAGCGTTCAAGAAGGAAACTCAAATCAGCATCATATGGCTGCATGTTGGTGTTTTCCTCACTACAAAAATTTTACCATTGCATAAAAAGCTAAACTAATCTCTCTCTGTTTCTCTGCAGGTGTCTATGTCTTTGGTCTGTTTACGACAGACATCTTCGTTAATGCAGGTCAACTGGTCACAGGAAGTCTGTCTCCTCACTTCCTGTCTGTCTGCCAGCCCAATTACACTGCCCTCGGTTGCGAGGAGACTGTACGTTTTGTCAGTCAATCAGACGCCTGCACCGGTGACCCGGATGACATCATGAGAGCCAGGAAGTCATTTCCCTCCAAAGAGGCTGCACTGAGTCTGTATGCAGCCATATACCTGGCAGTGAGTTTAGGCATCGACCGATATGGTTTTTTAAGACCAATACAGATATTTTTGGAAGCTGCTAATAGCTGATATTTAGTGCCGATACCCAATATTTTAAAATTTTACCATTTTCAAGCCCCCACAAAAATTACAAGTAGGAGTGTTTCCACCGAATTGTTATTCTTGTCAGGGTATAAAAGCCGCTGAAACCGCATTTAGACTTGTGTGAAAATATCGCATTCAGGAGCCAAATTTACAATGGGTCTGATTCTTTTTCTACCATAGAGAACTGCTTGGTGCCAAATTTGGTGCTTGTATCGCAAAGTGCACGATTCTTCAGCTTAACTGCAGCAGTTTACCATAGGGAGCCGAACTTGACGTCATTTCCATCAACACTTTGGCTGACTTAACCCTATTTCAGTGTATGGGAAGTTACTTCATAAGCAATCTAAAAAGCGTATGGCTTTGATTTTGAAATATGTAGTAAGCATCAACACATCTTGCTTGTCTTAATTTCACAAAAATCCATTCAGTATAATTGACATTAACAACAAAATTAGTACCAAACTACACTATCTAGCAGGCTTTTAGCCTAGCCGTGCTAGTTGGACTGTTCCAACTCCTGCAAAGGGAACAAGCTATGGTAGCTAGCTAGCTAGTTACAGCTTCACAGGCTACAGTGAAAACATATTGGCAGTTACTATCATGAGCTTGAACTCAGACTAAAAAGTCCTGAATTGCATTCCCTGTTTCCATTATTTCCTATCGAAGGGTGTGGATTCCGCCCTCACCAACGGCTGCGCGGCAGATCGCTGAGGAGAATCCGCACTCACTTTTCACAAGAGGACAACTCGGCGCTACTTTGGTTGCCTGGCAACAAAGTGAGCGCTCCGCTTCGTTTCTGGGCCGCTTTTTTCAAAAGCGAGGCGGATCACGGATTTCCAAAAGCTCCGTTTTCATTGAGCTAAAACGCTGTTTTCGTGTGGATGGGAGGCCAAAACGCAGAGAAAATACTACGTTTTCAAAAATATCCATATACGTGTGGACAAGGCCTTAGCTGCAGAAGACATACTACTTTGTGGTCAGTGGAAAATCGCGTTAGCCACTTAGCCTTTAGTCAACCATGGGAAGGTTTCGCCCTACACTTCCGCTTCAGCTCCCCATTGTTCTCCTTTTGAACATCCAAGTTACCATCTACCACATATCGCTACAATTTGAATGCAGCTTGATGTTCCTTGTAACATTGGTATTATAAAAGTGTCATAGAAATAATCTTCCTCTTCCAGATGTACATCATGTGTCGTGCTGGCCCCAGTGGAGGTCGTTTGACCCGCCCTCTCCTCTGTCTGTCATTGGTCAGTCTGGCTGTGCTGACAGGCATCAACAGAGTGGCCGAGTACCGCAACCACTGGAGTGACGTTATAGCAGGACAAGCCACTGGGGGCGCTATTGCTGTCTTTCTGGTCAGTTGTATTATTGTTATTAGTTGAGCTATAAATCTATTCTATTCCATTCTATTCTATTCTAAAATGTCATTTTTAAATTCTAAATTATCATTTTTCATGTTAACAATTTGGAGATACAATGATTCACTGTACATTTGTATGACATTTTTATGCAATTTGTAAAGAGAAATTATGATGTGAAGCACTGTGGTTAAGTTAGGTAAAGTTACTAAAAAGTTCTGAAAGTGTTTCCCAAATACCATGAACAACATGACAGAAGGTAAAAAAAAAAGTAGATAGAATGGCACAATTATGAAACTACCAGCATAATTATTTAACTATTTAGCTCCCAGATGCATTTAAAACTGATAATAAGTTGTCATATAGGCTACTGTCAGTACTTTTAATAATGGTTCTGTATTTGATATGAGACTAAAAATGTCTCCAGTCCAATAATTTAATTCTTCTGTGGCAGGTCTGCCCTTTTCTATACATTTAGGATTTTGTTCTTTACTGTAATGTATGGATTTATAAAAAAAAAAAATATATATATATATATATATATATACAGTATATATATATTTCCTTTACTGAAAAGCAGTTTATCAAAATGAACCAAAGATACTCTTCATGGGAATCTATGCCCCTGGACCTTGGTAGCATTTTTAGGTCAATAATGCCCTTTTCAGTGAGTCTGTCCATCACACTGCTGCTGTACATTATTATTTCTATACTTGGCCAGATATTCCCTAAATAGAGTGATTCTATGTTTTGTCTGTCCAATATAAACTAGTCTAATGGACTAAACTGCTGCAGGACACACACAAATACACACACACACACACACACACACACACATAAAGTGTTCTTGTTGCTTGATTGAGTTTGAATTCCTCTTTTTGCAGTCAGGCCAGACATTCATGCAAGTCTTGGTCGGGATTCAAAATGAGGATCAGAAGAACATTAAAATAGTTCAAGAAACACTCGATGAATCTCTCTCTCTCTCTCCTTATCCCCCTCTCTCTCTGCCTCTTTCTCTGGAGCCTAATATTCCATTAATAATCAGAATAAAAGCCCAATCTGAATGAAAACACATCATGTAACCACCTCCAATGGACTTACAGAAAAAACGGTAACACTTTACAATAAGGGTCACTAAGTTAAGGGTTAGTTCATGCTTAATAAAGGTTAGTTCATGCTTAATAAGCATTAACTAATAAGCATTAACTAACCCTTAATTAACAGTTAACTAATGTATAATTTACTAATGGTGTTCATGTTAACTAAGGTATTAATTTATACATTATTTAACAGTTTGTAAAGATGACTATTAAATAATGTATAAATTAATACCTTAGTTAACATGAACACTATCAGTAAATGATTACCAGACACATTAGTTAACTGTTAATTAAGGGTTAGTTAATGCTTATTAAACATTAACTAACCCTTAACTTAGTGACCCTTATTATAAAGTGTTACCGAAAAAACATATGAATTTCACATGCAAAAAACAACTTAATGTGTTTTTTTCCCCTCAGCATATCACAGTGTGTGTTTGTAACTGCAGTGGACAATCTATGCTGACAAAAAATATTTTTGCTGGCCAGTGTTTTTGACGGAGCAAGCAGATTGTGTAATAGTTGTGGAATTTATTAAGTTTGGGCAATGCTAACAAAACATTTTGGCTATGATACTGAAAGACAGCTAACCTAAAAGAGCAAAGCAAATATAGTGGAGTGGTTCTGTTCTTCTTGATAAAACATTGAGTGAATGATGTGGTTATCCTGATTATTCCAGGACTGTAGGAACTTCAACTACAGCAACAGTTGATGCTGAACACCTAGCTACTAGGCGCTATGGGACTGGACAGCAGCTGTACTTGTTTTCTTAAGTGAAAACAATGAAATTAATGAAAGTACTTGTATAAAAGTTTGATAATGCATTCAATAGGAGAATATTAGCTACTAACAGCCATGAAAATGCTTAAACCAACTACTTTATTTGGTTTTAAAACATAATATTCTTTCTACGCATGTTCGTCCACTTCAAGTAAGCAACTTCAAACAAAGCGGGTGCAACAACAATGGCGAGGCTAGGCTAAGTTTTTCAAACAAGTGTCTGAAATAATGAACATGGAATTATTCATGTCAAAAAAGGTTTACTCTGATTCCATGCTTTAGTACATGTAAACACACACCCAATTAGATAATTTTATTCAGCATTCATGTAAACAGTTATTTGGAGTCTTCAATTGGAAGGAATCAGTGGGATTGACAAAAGATTCTGCATGTAACTGCAGCCAATGTCTCTCTCTCTCTCTCTCTCTCTCTCTTCCTCCAGGTGGCGTTTGTGGTTCAGTACTTTAAAATGAGACCTCTGATTGGTCAGAGTCCTTCAGATGTGGGTGGGGCAAATACTGAAATCAATCATGATGTGGAAACCACTGACAAATACATAATCACACAGGTAAATAGTCAGCAATAAGTACATATACAGTGCAATACCCCAAAAACACTTTGTTAGTTTCATGAATTAGTTTAGAGGGGTTTAAATTAGTTTTATTAATAAGTTTTATTTTTTCCTTTAAATGCTGTTTTTATGTCTTGCTCCTCTAGAACCCAGAAACCTTCACAGAAGTCACATGACTATGAACCCCATCACATGACCCAGAGGAAATGGACATCTCCACATAATCTGCATGTTCCATATCTTAACTCTAAAGTATGTCCACAACCAACTAGGGAAGTATATGTAATAAGTAATTTTTACTTTGTTTGTGGAAGAGAGTTTACCACCTTTGTAGGCTGACATAAATTTGTGTAACATACAGTGAATTCATAGTAGCCTATACATCATTGTAAGTAGTATCAAGCTGATGTAAGTTACAGGATAGGGTCTTTTAAGGGAAAGCGCATAAATTCATGCTTTTCTGTAAACATAATTGATTTTTGCTTATGTTGGCGGTTGTTTTTGGCCTTATGATGATCACCGACTGGAGATCACAGTTTACCCTCCTTTTTATTTACCTGTACTTTACTGCTTACAATATCTCCAGGTTATAGCCAGTGGTGGAAGAAGTACTGAGATCTTTTACTTAAGTAAAAGTAGCAATACAACAATGTAAAGATACTCCATTACAAGTAAAAGTCCTGCATTCAAAATCTTGCTTAAGTAAAAGTACATAAGTATTGGCAGCAAAATGTACTTAGAGTATCAAAGTAAACGTACTCATTATGCAAACTGTCCCCATTTAGAGAGTTATATTTTTCATAAATATTT